>NC_072734.1:178958540-179031975 GCF_026930045.1 Uloborus diversus
CATACCAAAAATATAAAGAACAGAAATTAATTAATTAATAATTAATGTTTTTTTTTCTCATCCTCAAACACGCGAAATGTGTAGAATTTCTTTTTAGTTGCTGTCTGAACTTAGTTTTTAAATGGGAAAACAAATTAACACATAAAATTGCTCGTATTGTTAAGAAAACTTTAAAAGGAAACACTACAACTTACCTAGTTTGTGTAAACTTAATTTTCTTTTGATTACAATTTCGTTCAAGATATGTTTCCTGTAAGTGTGTGGTAGAAAGATACTGTGTGTGAAAACAGAAAATAATAGGAATTTCAATTACTGATTCACTAGGGATGCACCTCACTCTGGCTGTCCTTCGTGCAGCATGTGTCTAGGAAATCAATTCCAAACGGGAAAAGAGTCGAAACAAAAAAAAAAAAAGAAAGAAAGAAAGAAAACCACCCCAAAGAGACTGGGGAATGTTTGTTGACAATTACTTTGCCGATGGCAATCTGGTGGACTGAGGGAAAGGGGACGACTTTCAAGGTCACAACCCTGCTAGGTTGAAAGAATACGGAAATTCTTCGTTTTCGGGCGCAGTACGCAACACAGTAAAAGACAGGCGGTAACTGGGAACCTGCAGTTATTGCACGAAGTTCTCGTGTTCTGAATTGACTCGGATGCGGGAAAACTGCTGATTAATGGGAATATTTAAGGGGAAAATACCGGGTTTCATAAAATTTCTCTCTTTGGAAAATTTTTGTTGAACATGAAGTGCAACAACCGAGAAAAAGCAGACAATGTTCTTTCGGGAAGGGGGGGGGGGTCCGGACCCCATGGACCCCCCCCCCCCCCTTGGCTACGTCCTTGGACCCCTGATTATTATTATATTGAATTAGAAATGCACCAAATACCATATTTTGCCGAATACCAAATGTTTGCAGTTAAAATTATAGCCAGTGTTCGCCCTCAACTATCCGTAACCTGGGTCCCAGGGACCTATTAATGAAATAGATTTGGGTCCTTTGGTGGAAAAAATGAGTCCCTTAAATTTTAAACAAAATCTCAGCACATAAATGAATAATATAAAAAATATTTTTAATATTTGGGGGGGGGGGGAGGGGGGAGGCATGGAAAGAAATAAATTGGTTAATTTTGCTCTATTTTTTTGTGATTATCATTGTAAGATTATTTTCAAATAATACACTTACAGGACTTAGTTATGTGAGAAACTATTTGGTCCGTTACAATGAGATTAACTCAAAATTTTCTTTAAAA
The DNA here is from genome assembly GCF_026930045.1 of Uloborus diversus. Classification (NCBI taxonomy): domain Eukaryota; kingdom Metazoa; phylum Arthropoda; class Arachnida; order Araneae; family Uloboridae; genus Uloborus; species Uloborus diversus. The sequence continues at coordinate 178,959,792 of NC_072734.1, forward strand.
ATGGATTTTACCATTAAATGAAAAACAAGTGCCCCCCTGATTGATCAAGCAAAAAACACTCCCTTAACCTTTGTTTTCCTGGAATTTTTTCTTATTGAAAAAAGTGAGCAGCCATCCCCCCCCCCCCCCCCAATTATCAATGGCAATTACATAATAATAATTAAAAAAAATTGCCCCCAACGCAAAAATTGTGATCACAAAAACAAAACATTTTTTCATATGAGTGAAAATTGCTCATTTGCAATCTTAAATCAGTATATTTGACTTTATTTTACTTGTTCAAAATATCTGTTTTGGCTTTTTCTGCTATTTTTAAAATTGATTAATACCCATGTTTTGCAAGTCCAAATAAAAATAGCCCATCAGAAAGAGATGAATTACTAGAAAAAGAACAAGGTTAAAGTGCTTTTGTATATAAAATTCAGGTATTCATAAGCAATTTAACAAGAAAAACGTGAAGTTCAGAACTTTGTGTTTAGTGCGATTTGGAAAATCTTCACCATTTATTCTCCCCTCCTTTTATTGGGGATACAAAATAATGATTTTCAAAAATAATTCAGGTTACATAAATGCAAAACAGCTATATTTCTACTGTACAGTTGTCTTGTATTAATCCTGAAGATTGCATTGAAACCACTCTTACTTTTAGTCTTCATTGCTGTTTTCAGGAATTTCCTCAAGATAAAAGTTGAGGCAGAGCTTATTTTTAGAATACAGTAAATGGGCTACTTATGAACTTGCTCCCTTAGCTCTGCCCAGGTGGTCACTGTAAGCTCCAGTCTTATCACTAAAATTCCATTGGCTAGTCAACAATAGGGGTGTGTTTGAATAGCTGATAAAGAGATAGGGTCATTTTAATCCGTTTCTGTTGATTCTCCTAGTCATTGAAGATTAAAAGCATTTACTAAATAGATCTTGAGCGTTTTCTCCAATTTTTTATCTTTTTCCTTTTCTAGGAGTTTGCATAAAAAACCTGCTATAGCGCGAAAACGCAAACCCTGTACAGCTGCTGAATATTCAGCTGAATAACTGAATATCTAGGTTGCAATTTTAACTAATATTTGTATTTCTATTTTATGTTGATTTAACGCAGTTTGTCTATTTTGGGAAATGTAAACGCATTTAAAATTCTAAATTTATCTACGTTCAAAAATCATTTCATAAGCAAAAACAAATTAACATAGTAAATGACTAATTTTTAGAGACTGATTGTGACTAAAAAGTGAGGGGGGGGGTAGAAAAAAAAACTACAACAGAAAGCCATAGATAGCACTTTTAGTGGCACCAAAAAATAAATAAATAATAATAAATAAAATAAATGAATAAATAAATCTGGGGGAAAAAAAAGGAAGAGAGAGAGAGAAAAGTACAAAATTTTACTGGGGCTGATTTTGAGATCAAATGAGTGGTAATTGATGTAAATCTAGCAACTTATAATTCACGTTTGTAATAAGAGTGTGATGAATTTTGTACGCAATAAATTTCCCTGAAGAAAACACTTAGACGTGAATTGGACATTGGACTTATAGTCTGGGGCGCCAAATGCCCAAAAATATGGTAACCTTGTTTTGAGGTATGAATAAAATTTTTTCACTGTTTTTGAATGCCTATGTTATGTAGATTGTATTTCCGGTTGATGCCACTCTGTCAGATTTGAGCAATTTGAGTAATTCAAGATGGCGTCCAAGATGATGCTCAAAAAGGTGAAAATTTAGTTTTGGAGTGATTTTATCATGTGATACATCTTTTTATATGTTTTTTAGGTCGAGGAATCAAGAATACCAACGTCATTTTTGGGTGAAAAATGCATATAAGCCGTGTTGACTTAAAGCTTTATTGAATCAAGTTGACAAAAAATACATTGTAATGCTTTGAATAAGAAATCAAGAAACTATGTTTCAAATGTTAACATTAAGGATTAGTTTCTAAAGTTGCAGTTTAAAACGATAGTGCTGAAGTTGATATAAAAAAGATATATATGTTATTATTACTTGAACTCGAGGTTACATAGTTTTTAAAAGTACAAATCAAGCTGAAATTCTTCAGAGTCACTTTCATTTACAACGCGAGCTATATTAGTACTTGGATTACAGCACCTTTCCCCTTCATGTAAGCATTGACACATTATACTACATGAAATATTACTTGCCCTACAGCTACATCTCATAGTTGTGCAGGATTGTTCAGATCGGCATGAACACTTCGTCATTGCTATAATGTAGTCTGGAGCAATTGGAGTATTTTGTGGAATGGCAATGGGAAAAAACTCTTTGTTGATTTCATCTTTTTGCCAACTAAATGATGTTGGATCTGGGTGAAGAAATAATGAACTGTTTGCAGATAACTACAAAATAATTTGAAAGTGAGCTCGTTTTACATTTTCGGCAAAGCAGTCAGTGGGTGACAATGAAGCAAATGAAGGAGCTCGTAGCTGTGCTTGACCATTTTTTTTTATGCCCAAAGAGAAATTTTTACTTCTGTCATATCAGTAGCACCTTCAACACCATAACAAGAAGCAATAAATGCTGAGCATTCTTTAATTACCTCTGTCATACAACTCTCTTTATGGCCCAATTTTCGTAATTGTTTACAAGCCTGAAGACACTTTAGAATTATTTTCTTTCCTATCCCATAGAATGGAGCAATATAATCACAGCTAGACAGGGCATGAGCATCTGGCAAACTTAAAATTATATCCTTGTATTTTGAAACTGTTTCTTTGATGTCTACTGATGCCGTTCCTGGTTTTAACGATACCATACAGACTTCATTTTTCATACCTAGTCGATGGTAGAAGTATAACAGTAACACGAATACATCAGTGTCGTCATATATACCATGAACAGTTTAATTTTCTTTCATTTTAGTGTCAGATGCTAGCTGCTGGATGATTATAGTGTCTGCTTCTTCCTGTTTTGTTTTTAAATCAGTTCTCTGACTGAGGTTGCCCCTATGTACTTGAAATGGCTTAGTATTTTGTCCAGTAACAACCAAACGGTTCTCAAATGGGACATTACAAATATTTGTAGAAATAAAGTTACATAAAAGCTGTATATCAATTGGAGCTTATTGTCGTAATTGGACAGCGTTATATTTTGTGGGGAAAGTGGTGTCGTTTCAACTAGCACAAACTTCCTTGATACTTTCTTCCCACGACTGACTCTTGTTGCACTCTTGATGCTGCAGTCATAGTATATGTCAAATACCAGGTGAACCTGAGCATCTTTCAACATGTCAGTGATTTTTTCAAGGAAATTGTTCAGGAAATCATACAGACCCTCATACAGGCCAATTCACAACCCACAGTAAAACACAACCGTCAACGATTATTAGTGTCGGTGGCTTACTTCTTCTATTAGACTGCGACACACTCATAGTGTTCATTAAAGTAGACATACCAACAACCTCTCTCATGTTTCCATCGTCTTTAAACATAGATGGAGGCACAGAAGAAAGTTCGTATTTTAAAACATCAGTCATTTTTATTTCTCTGTTTGCTTGGAGAGCAATGATTTTGGAATAAAAAAGAGAAGCGTCCATCTGTAACGCGGTTGGAATTTTGCCACTCTCTTTATCCTCATCCATGCGTACAATATTTTTTTATATTTTTTGACTGACATGATCTACTTGGGAGACTTTCTTGAAAAGTATGTACTGCTATCTTAGCCATTTAATAAGCTTTGTCTCCACATTAACTGATTTAGCTGCTACAATTTTTCCAGATACAATGTTTACCAATCCTTGAGGATGCTGTGATGGTTTTAAAGGTTGTATACACAATCCCAGTTTTTTCTCCTTCTCCCTGTCTACAACATCATGACTGATTCTTCTTTTACTTTCTTCTTTGTGTAAAGACAATTTGTCAGAACCCTTTTGTTCCCTCAAATAAACCCTTGAATATCGGAAAATAGAAGTCTATGAATTTCCCCGTTTTTACAGTAACTCTCTTCTCATTATCTTAGAATCAATTTCAGACAATATATGTATAATTTTTGAATTCTGTAAAACGCAAAACAATTTCCATTGAGAATAAGGTTAGAATTATCAAATATATTGAAGATGGCAGCAGTCAGTCGGAAACTATGCAAGGAAATACTGATTTGATTAAACCATCTGTTTTAGTGGACTTATTGCTGGGTGCACACACGGCCTTCGGAAGAGATGGGGGAACGGAGCGATGTCCCCGGGTACTAATATATAAGAAGAGGCCGTAAACTAAATTTTTGATGCATTATAATTTAGTTTCTAAAATATTATCATCATTATTTTGTTATTATTTTTCATCAAAAATAATTTTTAAATGCTCAAACATTAGATTTGCTTTCGTGAGATACACATACATTTAAGATTACTTTTTCAACTATGTTTAAAAATTAAGTTATGATAACGTTCGGTACTTTTCTATCACACTATTACAAGCCCTGAACAGCTTGTTAACGCGATTTTCGGGGTTTTAAAAGAAAAACTTTAAATGTTCATCTTACTCTATAAAAAAGTGTTTGGCGGGGGGGGGGGGGGGGGGGCGAAAAATATTTGCCTAGTCACAATCATTTTTTACGACAACCCCGGGTATGCAGACAGTCCACAGTAGCGGGTTCGACCGTATAATAATATATTAAAAGTTAATGTTGCTTCAAAACAAAATTTTCAATGTTTTGGGCGCCATCTTGGATGCCATCTTGAATTACTCAAAATGCTCAACTCTGGCAAAGTGGCATCAATCGGATCTGAAATGTACATAACATAAGCTGTTAAAAACAGTCAAAACATTTTATTCATACCTCGGAACAAGCTTTTCGAAATGGCACCCTGACTATTACATTATTTACCCCAAAGTATTTTGAGATGTCACAAACACTTGGAATAATTTCATTGAACAAGTATGGCTTGTTTTTAAGCAAAACAATCGATTTACTATAGTGCGTTCCAATCTAAGTTGGCACTGAAGGGAAAGCTAGGCGAGCCGAATTGCAGCCGTTGTCAAGGAAACGAGGTTACTCTGCGTAGGGCGCGTGCCAGTCAGCGGCGCGACTTGCCGAATTTGGCGAGGGAAAAAAAATAATTTAACATACCAAGAACGAAACAACTATCCTTGAAGTTTTCAAAGAAATTAGATTTGTCTCAAATATATTTCATCATATTTTTATCACAAATGCAAGGCTGTGAATGGGATTTCATTTTACAGCGGCGGAGAGCTATCGGTCACAAAGTAATAAACAAATAATTCTGAATAATTAAAAAATTAGCATTAAAACAAATAAAAAGTAATAATTAAAAGAAGAGAATATGCTCTCAAAGACGCATACTCTGTCTCTGGTGATTTCTTCGTTCGCTGATAAAAGGCATGTGCCCTCTCGTCAAAATATGAACCATCCAGTATATATATATATCATCGATTTTAAAAGAAAAGATAAGACGACCGAAGTTGATATATGTAAGGAGAAAGTTAGCACACAGCTGTGAACATTTACCCATGGTAATAATGGGTACCAAAGGCATAAAAAAGAACCATGTTCTTTTCAGAAGTATAACAAATGAAAAACTATTAGGCATGTTCTCCAGAGCGCATCTTTGTTTTTCTACTGCAGATTAAAGTTCATCAACAAGCCTTTAGCGAAAAAAGAAATGTAAATTTTTAATTCTTGCTTGCAATTTTATTAGTTTGTTAAGAAATGGATCTTTTACCCTGCCTCTGACATGGAAATGGTATTCCATATGTGCCTCCTCTTGTCCATATCTTATGTATATATAAATCTATAGCTTCTTTACAACTTGTGCTTTCAGAAAAAATGACTAAATTAAACTGAAATTGCCATTTAAAAATAAAACTTAGCTTTCGAGACAAAATTGATTGCATATTTGAAATAATCTGCAACCTTTGTTACCCCTCACATTCTTTACCTCTGTTTTGAATAACTTCTCTTTAATTTTTCACATGCACTCGACTTGCTCCCTGGAGTTGAGAAATGCATCCTAAGTTCGTTTAAATCTTTGCAACAAAAAAGGAACTCTTAATATTTATAGATTATTTTCCATAATCCCTCTGATTCAAAAATCCAACTGTGCCAATGCCAACCATTTCTTCGGAATTTGGAAAAAGTGCCATTGTGTCTTTTTATACATATGTATATAAATCAAAGAAGTACCTTTGTGCAGAAAAGTAAAAAAAAAATGTAACAATGTTAAACCGTTCAAAAGAACTACAGACACCTGTTTTGAGGTTTCAAGGAGCCCCGTTTTAATCGAAAAAAAAAAGATTGTGCTCACTTTTCTGCATTAAAACTGGGTGTTCCTTAAAACCCCGAAACACGTGTCTACAATTCTCGGCAAATTTGTGTAACTCAACGTTGTATTATCTAAAATAATGTACTTCAACCATGTATAGGCGTTTCTCTACGACAGTGCATTTTCAAACATCTAATTTTTCCTTGATCGCAAGACTGGATTTTCACTGCAGTGCTGACGGGTAAAACAACTTAATCGCTTTTAGACCTTAAACCTTTACATAGGCAAAATAAATGTCCAGAATTACATTTTTTTTCACAGTGAAATTTTAAATCCAATTTTGCCAGCCACTTGGTGAAGATTTCACTGTTCATCCAAGCTTTTTTTACTTTAAGCATAGTCTACAGTTAAAGTTTGCACTTTCTTGAAGCAATGTCAGGGGTCTGGCAAGAGCAAATTTGGGTCCGTTAACGGACCCTTCACAAAAATCCGATCAACCAAAACGGACCTTTCACAAGAATCCGATCAACCAAAACGGACCCTTCACAAAATTCTGGTAAACAAAAACGGATCTTTCACAAATTGTTTATTGAAAGAGCAAATCTCAAATTAAAATAATACAGCATATTTAAAGTTAAATTAGAGGAATCAACTTATACAAAATCAGCTAATTTTGCAAAAGGAAAAAAAAAAAAAAATCGGCACTCTTGTGATGCTCCTGCAAGCCATAAATAATTACTACCGCCAAATAAATATAATGCCTGTTGTTGGTTTCTTTGAAAGAAATTAACAGCTGAAAGTCCGTTTGGTTTATAATTTTGCTTGTTTGTTTTATGCAGCGGTATTGTTGTAAACTTCTTTGGAAAAGCGTCAACATTCTCTGAATAGGCGTAGTAAGCACTTTTCTCCCCACTCATGATTTAATCATCAATAATATACAGCAAAATGAATTTAGAACTACAAAGGATAGTATGGGTGGGGCGGATGTGATCGCTTCAGATAGGGTTACAAAATTTAAACTTATCGAAACTTAGTGTCTGGTGGTGCGATGTTAAACTGTTATTTTGGGAGAAAGGTTATATGGGTTTGGTTTTTCGCGATACTAAAAAGGATAATTAACTTTAAATAAACTTTTATTTACTGTTATTTTTTTCTATAGATGTCTACATTTTGAAAAACGCAATCTTTTTACATCTGATATGAGAATCATATTTTATTCTTTTTTTCAAGCTAACTTCGCTTTATTAGGATGCAAATAAATGAAAAGTCTCTTTATTTTTGTAACAAAGCTTATTTCAAGTTTTTAAATGGGAATTCCATTTTCTTTTATGAGTCAATAATTAAAAGGCTGAATCGATGGTTTATTTTTTATTTTATTTATTTATTTTTGCTTCAACTGTGTCCAGATATTAATGATATGTTTATCATAGGACTCTAAAATGCAATTCAAAAGTAGTTTTATCAAAAATATTTATTTTACAAGCCGTTTTTATACTTTTGATTCCTTCACTTTGAAGATTGCAATCTCTTTGCATCCGCTGTGGAAATCTGATTTTTCGAATTTTCGATGTTTAGTACGCTTAGTTAAGAGGTAAACAAATTAAATATTTTTTTACTTTTTGTGAAAATCACGGAGTTTATATGGTTTGAACGAAACTCTGTGCTCTTAAACAGTGTCTTGGGTTAAAAAGTTAAATGCTGAACCCCTGCCTAATTTTTTTTTCTTACTATTTTAAATACTATACAAAAAACATTTCTAGTATAATTTAACATGATGTAGAATGGTAGATAAATATTGATACTTGAGGGGTGCCCATCTCCCAGGGAGCGATGCCTCCCCCCTCTCTTCAAGTACCAGAAAAACACTCAAGAATGATATTCTCAACAGAAAAGAGAGAAAACACTCAACTTTAAGTGTCAATGATGCAGTTTCCACCATCTCAAGAGTCTAAACTTTCGTTTTTACAAGAATTTTTTTTTTTTAATTATTTGATTTTTCACAAAAATAATTGATTTTTCACAAAATTATTTTATTTTTCACAAAAAACGGACCTTGTGAAAAATCCTGGACAGACCCCTGAATGTGGTTTTCCCGATTCCTCTCCTACAAGGAGAGGAATTTTCTCGCTGCCATCCATGTCACTTGCGTTCAAGTGCAGATCTTTTAATTTTCAAAAGTGATTTCATGTAAGAGTATGGGGATTTTCTTTTTTCTGTTCCCTTTTTTCTTCAAGGCATAAAATTTTCTTTGTCTCATGCAGAGCTTTGTCTAAATCCTCTTTGTGTTAAGTGATTGAGTTAACACTAATTTCTAGCTTTATCTGGCGGGGAATGGCATTTATTTCGCGTTAAGCCAGTCCTTGGCAACGGGTTTTGACTGTATATAAATTAAAAAGTACTGCTTGTGCTAAATAATGTTTACACATATACAAAGTAAAGCAAATAATTATGTTCTGAAAATGTTGACATTTCTGTTTTTTTTTAAAAATAATTTCTAGTTTTGGTTTCTAAATTATAAATTAAAATAAAATAAATAAATGAACCATAAAAAGTGGTGGGTGGTTTCCCCACCCCCTACCGCCACTGATAATTCTATTTACATTATCTTAAATTCTGCAAAGATTAATTAAGTTTCTTCCTTAATACATGATTGGATGTTACCTACCAAATATTTGGTTGAAATTCTACCCGAATATTTGAAGAATATTTTTTTGCTGTTATATTTGAGGCAGTGAGAAACAAAGAGATGTAAGTGGACATTTTCAAGTTTTGAGTAAAACGCATTAAAAGTTACAGTCCTAAGTAGGCTTTCATTAAAAAGTTTTTCTAAATAATGCTGTACAGCAGCACCTACCAGGTCTACGAGTACCATCTCTTGCCCCAAGACAGAGGAGAGGTTCACCTACCAAAACTGGTGATCTCCAAAATTTAAATTTTGGCACTTGCATCCCTTCTCACTGCCTCGTTTTTCTTGTATCTTTATTTTATGCCAATTTTAATATCTGACATTTATCTATTTTGTGTCTTTGGGAAAAAGTAAATACATTTCCATTTAATATCCAAAATTAATGCACATTAAATATAAGTATTAATTTAAAATTAAAAAAAAAATTCCAAAAGCAAAATTTCAACGGCTAATTTGGTTTAGATCTGTTAGTTTATTTATCTTTATGTTTGTAGTGATTACCTATTTTCAGAAGCAGGGAATAAATGTATATAAATAAAAACATAATACACTGACACCTGAAAATGTGAAGTGCCAAACGTTTCTGCACAATCGTTTACCGTTATTAAGCCTTGATTATTTCGATTTTTAAAATTTTTTTCATATAATATTTAGTATGAAATATGGTGTAAAACTCCAGATATTAAAATGCTGCAAAATCTAATATTCAAATGTATCCCATATTTTCATCAAAAATCACCTTTTAAAATGTTAAAAAATAATAATTGAATGTGTGTTTTTGTTGTTGTTTTTAGCTGCATTTTTTACTAAAAAGAAAAAATTCAATATTGTGTTTTTTTTTTTTTTGTTTCTGTTTCATATTTAAATTAAATAGTAGTACAGTCGACTCCTGCTACAACGTGATTCGACTTACGCGAAAGGGCTTAAACGCAAATTTTTCACGAGTAACGAATTTTAGAGCTAACGCGATTTTTCGCCCACAACATGAAGTTTTTGGAGGGAAAAATCAGCTTCGTTATTGGCTACTATATATTGATTTCGTGAGTGTTATTACATCCCTTTAAGCATCATTGACAGCCAAACTTCCCCCACCAAACTAGTCTATGCATCGTGTTGTTAGTGCATCATCAAATAACCACTCAGCATCTTTCATTTTCTATTTTTTCATTCTAAATATTAAAGCTGATGAAATACAATGGCATCTTGGTGGCACTTTATTCTAAAGTTTGGGAAGGAAGAAGTATGGGAAAAAAAGAAAGTTTCTGATTAAAAAAAAAGCCAAGGTTCTCGGTAACAACTACGAAACGTCGACGATAGCGCGACAATAAGTATGAATGAATCTTCCATACGCACAATTAAAAAGTCAAAACAAAAAATATCCGTAAAAGTTCAGAACTTATTCTCAATATTGAAACTTACAGAGTCGAAGCAAAGTAACTACTATGAAATGGAAGCTGCTCTTGTAGTGTAGATTAAAGAGATCAGGAAGAGGGGCTGTTGCCATAAATGGAAACGTTATAAAAGAAAAGGCAAAGAAACCATATTTTAAAATTTTTCAACAAGAATAACAATCTGATCATGGAGCATAAATCATCATCTTCATCTTTTTAACTCATAAGTATTATTAACTGTATCTACTGTACAGTACTATTAAGTGCAGCATTTTATTATTACTACATACTGTGCGTACCCGTGTTTTAATTTATGTCTTTCCCTCCCATCAATCATTCATTTTGTGCATCTTTAAGTATTTTATGTTGAATAAAACAGCTTTTTTTATTTTTTTAGTACAGTAAAAGTTCCATTCTTTAAGTAAGAAACTATAATGTGTAGTTGAGGAATGCTTTAAAGCAGTATTAGGGGTATTGAAATATCTAAAAGAATTTGGCATGTTTCTGAAACATTCGTATACATTTTTCCACAACGCGAAATTTCGACTTACGCGAGGAGTCTTGGAACGCATCCCTCACGTAAGTCGGGACTCGACTGTATAAGGTTAATGTAATCTATCATAAAATGCAACAAACTACATTTAACATCTGAATGTTTACAAATAAACTTATTATGAATGATACTATTAATATAATTTTGTACTATTTTCTTTTGCTATAATTTTCCTTCATTATACAAAAAAAAAAAAAAACATGTGTTTGTTCACCAATTGTCGAATTTTCATTATTTGGTTGTTGAATATTAAAGTATTCAGGTCAAACCAAGTATTTGGTTTATCTGCCGAATATGCAGTATACCAAATATCAACCCAGTAAATTTTTGGTGCATGTCGAGTAAATTTTTTTTTAAATGTTACTTATAATATTGCTGAGGTATAAAAAGGTATTCTCCTAAAGAAAATTAAATTGTAATGACACCTGACTGCCGTGTGCAGGTAAACGGTATCTGCAGAAATGAGTTTGAGATATTTTAAGAAATGTGTGTTGGATTCAATACTAACAATAGGGAAATGTTGGAATTAAGACGTTTTTTCAGCAGAAACCAAATGAGCAAGCTTGTACAATAAAGCTAACGTACAGCAGATTACAAATGTAAAAAAATGAAAATTTGCAGTTACTACCCACGGTAGTGTAGACATGTATCTTAAATTATTACTGATAAAAGTGTTGGCTATAAAACTTTAAAATTTTTCTTTTTAATATAGTTGCCTAATTTAAAAGATTATGATTCTGTGCAAAAGTTCTTCATTCAAGAAGTTCAACTGGGAGAAGAACTCCTGTCACAAGGTACTAAAAATTCTATTTAAAAGTTAAATAATAAATATTGCCAGTTATTTATTGTTCAGCGTTACACTACTACAGTCATAGAGGAGTTTTGTAACCAAACAAAGGTTATATTATTTGCAAAATGTTAAAATAAGACACAGGGGGATTGGGGTCATTTGGATTGACAACAGTCTTTTATTAGTGATACTTGGTGGTAAAAGCAATATTGATCTTTAGAAATAGTTGTTGATGGACTTTCAAATGAGTTTTTGTGGCATGTAGTTTATAGGAAATTTCAAGGCTGGTAATAAGAATTTTCCTGCCAAAAAATCTTTTTTTTTTTTTTTTGGAAACTGCCCAAAACTGAACACTTAATTCAGATTACTGGTTCCTCCGTGACAGAATTTTATTTTACTCTCTGCGACAAATTTCTTTCTTCAAAAATATTCCATGAAGTGAAAAATAAACTAATGGACAAACTTAAGTGCAATTCATTTCAAAAGTGAAAAATTTATTTGTTTATGAACAAATTTCGCACAACTTCTTGTTTAAGTAAATTCATTTATACAAAAACGAAAAGCATTAAAGCTCAGTCTCGGGGATTCCTACAGATTTTCAGTTTTCGCTAGAGAAAAAAAGAGACCTTGAGCTAAATCTATATGGTTAAAAATATTAACACTATAGTAACAGCAATCGGTAAGTGGAGGAAAAAAAATCAAATCTAACCAAAAGCAATGTAAATTATTACGCTAATTTATGCAATGCTAATATAAATTATTTAGTTATATGTTATAGTAGGGGTTGATTGCTTAAACAGAGATGCCACTCTCATATTTAAGTTTTCAGTCTTAATCTCTTAGCACTTATCAGTAGTTCTTAATACCAGAAAAATACAGAAGCAACATCTATTCAACATTCAAAGAAATAAGATCCAAAGAAAAAATAATTTTAAATTAAAATATGCATTACAGTCCGGGGGGGGGGGAAAGAAAACTTCCCCAAAGAAAAAAAAACTAAAACATGTATGTGATTTGAAAAAATAAATAAGGATCGTCCCTTCTCCTCCCATAAAATAAATAAATAAATAAATAAAATAAAATATGCATTGCACAATTATAACAAAGTATCCCCCCTCCTCCCAAAAGGAAAAATAAATTTAATTAAAATATGCATTATATGAGGATGTGAATACAATCAAGCTCTATTAGATTAATATCTTCCTACACTTTAAGAATGATTTATTGAACAAATTAAATGAAAATGTACGGAATATCTGTCATCAAAGATAATTTATTTGAAAATTTCAAATATCTAGGTGATTTGGAAAATGGAGTGGAACATCTTAGTACTGCTGTGGCAGTTTGCGGAGAGCCAGCTCATCTGGTAGAAATATTAGAGCAACAACTTGCTCCTCATGTTTTTGCAATGTTGATGCAAAGGCTTCCTGTTATCAGTCGGGTATGTAAATATTTTTTTCTGCAACTTACATCGAGTTTGTAACTGATTATTTGAATTCTTAGTAATACCATTGAGGTTTTAGACAAATACTGACGATTTAAAAGTTTTCAGTCGGCGTTAGAAATGAAAATTGGATAAGGCATCAAAACCAACAATCTAGGTGGAATTTTCAATGAATCACATATATATATACATATCTGAATACCAAAAAAAAAAAAAAAAATCATAATTAAAAAGAAATGCTACGTGAAACTGGTAGCATGTTTTTAAAAATCTGTAAACTACACCAAAGAAAAGATTTTCAAAGACAAATTTGACTGTATCTAATAAATACTTATATGTAAATTTATTTTTAATGTCAATTGTGAATCTCAGTCAGGATGAGTTGAGAAAGAAAGGCTTTGGTGGCATGGAAAGTTTGGTGCCTTCAAGTCAGAACTGATAGGAAAAGTAAATTAGTGTGGTTTATTTATCATATATATATATATATATATATATTTGTTTTGAAGAAAAGTTTGACTCTGGAATTTTGAATGTGGCCAGAGCAGCTAATTAACTTGGTGATGTATTCAATCCAAATTTTCCATTAATAATAAACAAGCATTTCCTTTCGGGTTAAATTTTTCTCTTCTAACAAAAAATAATAAAACCCACCAAATATGAAACATCAACTTTCTAAAAAACGTTTTATACTTGAAAAATATACATCTATACGTTGTGAATTTCATTTCCGTATGGGTTTTTAATTAAAAATTTCCCAATAACCATATATCTCCTAAACTCTAAAAAGTACGACCTACTTTGGCCCAGTATAAAAACTTGAAAAAGCAGGGAATTAACTTTTCAGCTGGGTTAAACTAACATTATTAGTATATGGAAGAACTGGAACCTGATGAAAAAACGTAAAATGTGGGAAAAACTTTGATTTGGGACTTAACTGTATATTGGGACCGAAAAAGTTCTTTAAAAGAGGAATTATTTATTTAAATTATTTTATTAAGGAAAATTTTCCTTAATATATATATTCCTAAAGTATTAAAATTGAAAATTATTGCATCAACTTTATTGTTATGAAAAGTTTTTTCTTACAAAAATTTTTTTTTGTACATTTTGTTGGAAAATAGCTAAATAATTATTTTCCTTCATACCTTTAACTGTATACATTTTTTTCTTTCAGAGAATTGTATCGAATATGACTGCTCGTCGTATGCAAGAAGAAGATGTTGAATAGAGAATTATTTTAGTCTAAAATATATTTTTCATTATCATTGTAGAGCGTTCAAGTAATTCAATTGCTAAAGCTGGACTAAAATGTATATATGAAATATGCTTATTGCAATTACTCATGCACTCAGAAGAAATTAAACCAAAGTTTGTTACAATGTCTGGAGTAATTCATTAAAGTACCAGAACTTCAAAGAAAAAGAAAAAAGAAGAAATTTATTACTAATATACAATTTTTTTTTGCATAGATCTTTATGTGATGATTTTGTTGATAATCACACCATTCAGTCCTTAAATATGAATGAATTTGTTTTTAAGTACTCCATCTCATACTCTTAAAATCATAAGAACTATTTAATAAAATTTCAACCTATACAATAAAATCCTTCAGTCAACATGAAAATAAAATTACTAATAACTACAAGATCACAGGGCAGTTAATTTAAACTCTTGTATTCGAATGTTGCCAGTGTTCTGGAGGTTGCTGTGATCCTTGAGACACCGAGCTGAAATCATCTTGATTATCTGAAATGAGAGGAAAAAATCTTAGTCATAAAATCCAACAAAAGGTCATTATAATAAAATTTTCTCTAACAGAAGTTTAAAGTTTTTATTTAATTATCATTTTTTTAAAGTGCAACTTGAACCACTCCACTCTTGCATTTTTTTCCTTTTACCATTTAGGACATTTCCTTAATTATTACTAAGCAGTGAACATTATTATATTATGTAAAGGACCAGCATAAGAAATAAGTCTTACTATCAAATAAAGAGGCGGTCATTACCTCTTTTAGCTGCAGCATTTGATTCAAATGGATGAAATGGTCTGCACCTCTTCACTCGTAAAATTGAAAATATTAAACGATTGACCAGTCGATCGTCAAATATAACCAGGGGTCTGGCTAGAGGAAATTTGGGTTTGTTAACGGACTCTTCACAAAAATCTGATCAACCGAAACGGAGCCTTCACGAAATTCTGATACACAAAAATGGATCTTTTACAAATTGTTTATTGAAAGAGCAAATCTCAAATCAAAATAATGCAGTATATTTCCGTGTATAAAACGATAATGTTTGGAACCTTTTTTTAAAGTTAAATTGGAGAGATCAACTTATACAAAATCTGCTAATTTTGCAAAAGAAAAAAAAAATCGGCACACTTGTGATACTCCTGCAAGCGATAAATAACTACTACAGCCAAATAAATATAATGCTTGTTGTTGATTTCTTTGAAAGAAATTAACAGCTGAAAGTCAGTTATGTTTATAATTTTGCTTGTTTGTTTTATGCAGCGATGTTGTTGTAAACTTCTCTGAATAAGCATTGTCAGCCCTTTTCTCCCTGCTCATGATTTAATAAACAATAATATACAGCGAAATGAACTTAGAACTGCAAAGGATAGTAGGAGTGGGGGAGAATGATCGCTTCAGATAGGGTTACCAACTTTAAACTTATCGCCACTTATAATTAACTTTTAATAAACGTTTATTTACTGCTTTTTTCTTCAGATGCCTACATTTTGAAAAATACTATCTTTTTGCATCTGATATGACAATCATATTTTATTCTTTTTTCAAGCTAACTTCGCTTTATTAGGATGCAAATGAATGAAAAGTCTCTTTATTTTTGTAACAACGCTTATTTCAAGTTTTTAAAGGGGAATTCCATTTTCTTTTATGAGTCAAATTAAAATGCTGAATAGATGGTTTAGTTTTATTTATTTGTTTTGCTTCAACTGTGTCCAGACATTATTGATATGTTTAACACAGGACTCTAAAATGCAATTCTAAAGTAATTTTATCAAAAATCTTAATTTTACAATCCGTTTTTATACTTTTGATGCCTTCACTTTGAGGATTGCGGTGTCCCTTTGGATTTGCCACGGGAATCTGATTTTTCGAATTTTTGATGTTCAGTACGCTTTCTTAAGAGTTTAAATCTTTTTTTATTTTTGTAAAAATCATGGAATTTATAAGTTTTAAACGAAATTCGGTTTTAACAGTGTCTTGGGTCAAAAGTTAAATGCTGAACAACTGCCTGTTTTTTTTTTCTTACAGTTATTTTAAATACTATACATATACATTTCTAGTATTATTTAACATAAAATAGAATGGTAGATTGATACTTGAGGTGTGCCCATCTCCTAGAGAGCAATGCCCCCCCCCCCCGCTTAAATACTACAAAATCACTCAAGAATGATATTCTCAACAGAAAAGAGGGAAAACACTCAACTTTAAGTGTCAATGATCCGGTAGTGCCATCTCAAAATTCTAAAACTTTGTTTTTACAAAAAAATTTTTTTTTGCAAAATTGATTTTTCACAAAAAAACGGACCTTGTGAAAACTCCTGGACAGACTCCTGATAACATCTTCAGAAAAATAAAGATAAACAGGTAAATTAGAATATTAATTTTTTCCAGCAGTTATTAGCTTAAATCAACTGAGATGCAACTGGATTAAAATTTTTCGAGTTGGGGAGGGAAAAAGATTTGTTTTCTAGTATGAAATATAAAAAGCATTAATAAGAATGGAAATCACAAAATTAGTGATGTCCAAGTAATTGAATCATTATAAACACAAGTGATCGTCTTAAATTAAGAATTAAAAAAAACCCCGACTTAGTCACAAGTGTGGAAAATTTAAAATCCTTTTAAAAGCCTTATACTATTAAAAATCAATACAAATATATTATTTCTTAACAATACAAACTGGCAACAGATAAAAAATTTAAATCATTGCTTTTAATTTCTTTGTCGGCCAACAATGAATTCGGTTACCAATTGCATGAATAAAGGCTTAGCTGTATTTAAAATCTGCTTTAAAAAAGCGTTATTATTCGAATTCTATAAAACATAGAAGTTCCAAACACATTCTATCAGATGCAGGAAAAAATGCTCTTTGTTTTGGTACTAAGTTTAAAATTTTTTAAATATGTTTTCGCTTCAAAAATCGTGAAAAACCTTTGAGTTTTTTAATTAATTTCTTCGTTAATTAATGTCATCTGAAGACACAACCTAGCTAAGAACACTCTCGATCAACTCTCCTTTCGAACAAAAAAAGGTTTTTCAAAATCGGTCCATCCATTTAGGCGCTGGAGTGACACAGACACATCAAACTTATAATCCCCTTTTTTGTGTGTCGGGGGTTAAAAAGCGGACAAGACAGAAGCATTAGTATCCTTTCTGTGTTGTTTTACACCACATTCACAAGTCAATTTTTAAACATCATAAATAATACAAGTTTTTGAAATGCTGTTACCTTCAAAAGCTATTAAATAGGAAATAAAAAGAATATTTAACAGGCCTGTATATGTTAGAATCAATAGTTAAAGTTTTGTAGTCTCTCTTGACTGCCATTTGTTAAATCTTCAGTTTTATACAACATTTTCCTTTAACCAAAGGGGGTTGAGTTCCAAACACCTTGGTTAATCAGGGTTTTACTGTAATTGCTTTTTTAAAAACTCGGATATGTAGGGGAATGTGAGGCAGAGTGAAATGATCAAATTTTTACTCTGCTTTTAGCGCTACCTATTTGGTAATATTTTAACTATGTAGTAGTATATGTAGTCTATCTCAGTCAGGAAAAAAATACTGCCGAAGATTAAAGCAAGTAACAAGCATCCATACAGACACTTTTGCATATATAATAGTAGTAAGATTAAGCTTATTTGTATTTTAAATATTTTGTATAATTAGTCAAGTACACTGGTGTAAGAAATTAAGAGAATTTTCAGATATGGTAAATTATCTCCAGAACTACAGGGCTGATGTTAATGAAATTTAGTATGCACATACATTGAAACAATGCAAAACAAATAACCGTCCAAGATTTAAAATACACATGCATGATCATAAATAACACTCGTTAGAGTTAGATGGTATGAAGCAGCGATTGCAAGATTGAACAACAAAATGGGGTTAAGGGGTTGTTACCCCAAATGTTAAGGGGGGTATGGTCCCCTCTAACAAACCTATAGACCTTGCAGTGTGACTCCATACTTGAAATGAAGTAGTTTATGGGATCCTGGGGCAATTGTTTTCACTCGTTCAACAACGCTGTTCTCAGACTATGGATGGTAACGGACAGGTGTTGCGAGTTGCTATTGCCCTCCCGAAAGCGTCCCAGACATGCTCTATAAGATTGGAGTCTAGAGATCTGCTTGGCCAATCTATCCTGTGAATATCCTCCCGTTCAGGAAATTTGTCGACCAGAAGAGCTCTATGTGGCCTTGTGTTAACATTCATTAAAATAACTCCAGGGGGAGCATAGGGCTCCAAGACCACATCTCTATTCCTCGCAATTGTCAAAGAGCCTCTCTCAAAGACATGGAGGGGTGTGCGGCCACCCAACATGATGCCTGTTCAGACCGTCAAACCACTACTGTCATAATGGTCGATTTCGTGCGTATTGGAGGGTAGGTAGTGGGTTTCTGCTTTTATCCAATGAATGTAGGACAATAATAGTCGGTTAAGCTGAACCGGGAGCCACTACCTGCCCTCCAATAACCGCGAACTCGACCGTTATGGATGAGGAGGTTTGACGGTCTGGGCACGCATCATGTTGGATGGCTGCACGCCCCTCCATCTCTTTGAGAGAGGCTCTGTTATAGTTGTGAGGTATAGATATGTGGTCTTGGAGCTCTACGCTCACCTCTTGAGAGGCGCTGTTAGCCCCGAGTTAATTTAATGGATGTTTACACATGGCCACATAGAGTTCTTCTGGTCGACAAATTTCCTGAACGGGAGGATATTCACAGGATAGATTGGCCAAGCAGATCTCTAGACTCCAATCCTATAGAGCATGTCTGGGACGCTTTCGGGAGGGCAATAGCAACTCGCAATACCTCTCCGGGGATACTCTACAGCCTGAGTATAACGTTGTTGAACGACTGGAAAAAATTGCCCCAGGATCCCATAAACTGCTTCATTTCAAGTAAGGAGTCACACTACGAGGCCTATATGTCTGTTACAGGGAATCATATCCCCTACTAACCCATTTTTTTTTGTTCAATTTTGCAACCGCTGTTTTATACCATCCGACTATAACCAGTGTTTTTTATGACCATGCGTGTGAATTTCAAATTTTAGATGGCTATTTGGTTTGTTTTTGTTTAAATGTAGGTACATACCGAATTTCATTGAAATCGGTCCAGTAGTTCTGGAAATAATTGACCAAATCTGAAAATTCTCTTAATTTCTTACACCAGTGTACATGCGGGGCAAAGTAAGATAGCATACTTCGTTTATTCATTCAATTACTTACAACTTCATTTATTAATCAATTCAATTATGTTAGTTCATTTAGTTATTCACTTATTTATTCGTTGAATTTACTTATTTTCTCATTCATTTACTTTCCCTCACTCATTTATTTTTTTTCATATATTAATCAATTTAATTATTCGTTTGTTATTTCATTACCTTTTTATTTATTCATTCAACCTTTTATTTACCGATTCATTTGCCCAAAAACATTTTTTATAATCGAATAAAAAATATTTCATTGGAAAAATATTTTATTTTTCACTTTGCCCCATGAAATAAAAAAGTGAAAAATCTCAACTTTTTTTTTTGAAGGCACAAATTTACTACCTAAAATTAAAAATACTGTTTCAATGCAAGTTTTATTATAAAATACAATGTTCCTTCTGCAATTTTAAAAATAAATTTCGAATTTGTTCATTTAGAAAACGCTAAATCAATTTAACTATTCCACTTCGCCCCACATTTCCCTACTTTTAAAATACAGAACACAGCTACAATTAAAATAGCCAAGACAATGATCATACATTGCTGAATATTAAACTTTTGATTAAAAATAGTGAAGAATTTAAAATTCTTCAAATGTGCATATTCAATGAAATGCAGGTACTTTCTGACCATGTATGAGATAGAAAGGTGAAAATCCCGTTGATGGGTGGAAATGGACACATAGATTGCGTTCGTTGCAGGGATGGCAGGTAAACCTTTTTCGTCTACAATTCTCAATGAAATATTTTCTTTTCTTTGTTGTTTCCATAGAAACTCTTTCTGTTTCCACTCATTTTCAACTCAATAAACATGATAAATAAATAAGGCCTCAGTGGCATTATAACACACTTGCATAAAAATTCCATCACTATTTTCCTTTCTCCCCTTGGAATCATCCTAACAACTGCTTGCCGATTTCCATGCATAATGTAGGAAAACAGTATGGTTCTTTCCAAATCCATTTATTTCTCTTCATGTGTAATCAGTTTTTACAATTGAGGCAGCAAAAAACAAAGGGATGTAAGTGGACATTTTCAAGTTATGAGTCAAACGCATTTAAAAATAACGTCCTAGGTAGGCTTTCATTGAACTTTTTTTCTAAATCATGCTGCATAGCAGCACCTACCAGGGCTACTAGTACCATCCCTGGCACCAAGACAGAGGAGAGGTTCACCTACCATGTGTACTGGTTATCTCCAAATTTTTAATTTTGCCACTTACATACCTGCCAAGCCTTCCGGATTTCCCGGAAGTTTTACGGATTTTTATTTCCTTTTCCGTTTTTCCGGTTATGAGCAAAATCTTCCGGATTTTTCACGTTTTGTAGGAAAAAAATTGTATCTCACCAATTTTGGCGCTAACGATTCTTTTGTGGAACGTTTTAGGCCAAGTAGCCAAGGAAAGGTTGCCGTAGGAGAATGGCAGAAGAAGTGAGGCAAGATTATGACGTCACGGAGTGATACAGCGCATGACTTCATCGGGATCCAATCAAAGCAAGCGTCGCGCCTGGCAACTAGGGGCTCAATTTCGGCCCCGATTATCTTCTCGTTCTCTCAGTTCGAGCTGTTTTTGCTTTGTTCTTTTTTAAAAATGAGTACCAAATGTTATTTCCAAACTTTTAAAGAAAGCAATAAAAGTAATATTTACTAAACGAAAGAAAGTTCAATTGATATGAAATTCATAACTAATATATTGTTAAATAAAAAGAGGATAGGGGTCCTGTTTGATTTTATTTTGCGTTAAAATCTTGTGGATAAAAATAAAAAAATCTTCCGGATTTTTTTTCTCGGAGGTTGGCAGGTATGCACTTACATCCCTTTGCTTCTCACTGCCTCAATTGTAAGTTTTAGATCTGATAAAATGCTAAACTCAGACTTACCTATCCTTTTTGGCCCTAAGTCCCTCCTGAATGGCGGAGGAAACCTTGAAATGGGCCCTGGATGCGGAAAATAAGGTCTAGGTGGCTGAGGCGGGATGTCATGAAAATCTGGTAAAGAATGAGGGGGTGTCGAATTTCTGGAGTCTCTTGTGGTGTCTGTTCCCAAAGGAGATGAATTAGGTGCTGCTTCCCCTTCAATGTAATTTGACTGTCTGCCTCGAGGAGGAGTGGATTCTCTTGCCCTGAGAAATTCTGGAGGCGTGACTCTGAAATCGGAACCGTGACTCGATTCTGGAGGCAAGTGCCATGGAGGAGGTCGAAAATGTGGCTCTAGTG
Organism: Uloborus diversus; assembly: GCF_026930045.1. Lineage (NCBI taxonomy): Eukaryota > Metazoa > Arthropoda > Arachnida > Araneae > Uloboridae > Uloborus > Uloborus diversus. The sequence continues at coordinate 178,981,566 of NC_072734.1, forward strand.
GAAGAAAAGGATGCATTGGTGGTGGAGGTAGAGGAGGTAATGGGCGATCTGCTGGCAACATCATAGGTGGTGGAGGAATACGATCTAGTGGCAGTGGTGGCCAAGGGGGCCTCATATCCATGGAGGAATTATTTATATCTTGTGGACCTGAGTTGTCGTTCATAGGAGGAATTCCTGAAAACAAATTGAGAAAATATAGTGTAGAAAGTAAAATATTACATACTTTTAAAGTAGAAGCAAATCTTACTTTAAAAATAAAGACTTAATTAGTTTATGTCATTAAAAATTATATTTCACGCTTAAGATTTAAAAATACAAAATATTTTTTTTATGATGCTTAAACTATTTTTTAAATTAACTAGTTACTGCACAAAATATAGAAAACTATTTTTTCCTGGATCAAATAAGAACATGCCTGAATGACTAACACTTTAAAATATAATTTTGTAGCACCATTGTGTAATTATCTACAAATGGTGCAAATTTAGAAAGTACAGTGAAATTCCGTTACAACGAACTTCAAGGGAATGTAAATTTTGTTCGTTGTAACGAGAATTTTGTTATAATGAAATTCAAGCAACATACTAGAAATTAAATTGGGACTGAAATTTTCTTTCGTTGAAACAGAAATTTCGTTATATAGGTATTTGTTTTAACGAGATTTCACTGTATTACAATTTTAACAAAAATCAGCAATTACACAGGGTTGCCAACCTTGAAGAAACAATTTGAGGAGCATTTTGAAAGTTTTTGCAGAACAAATCTATTTTGCATAAAAATCTATAAAGAAAACCTAAAACCACTTATCTAAAATTGTTTTTAAGCTTTGTTAGTCATTTTAGTACTAGAATAAAAGTAATAATTTTTTAATTAATAAAACAGCTTTAAACACTATGTCATGCTTGGAGTATAAGCATCTTTAAATTCCCTTATTTACATATCTATCATAATAAACTAGCAAAATATAACTTAGATAAATTCGATTTTATTAAAAACATCATGTGCAATATATTTGATAAGCCTGGTCAGAATTAAGCCCAAATTTGGCAAATGGCTCTAACTAACTCAGATGGAACTGGATGGACATTTTCTAATTGATGTGGTAGCCTTCAGCAAAAAAAAGTTAAATATAAGAAGGATTGAAAATAATAGCCTACAAAAAGGCATTAATGTCTAAGTGGAAGAAGGGAATAGCAGAAAAAACAAGAAGTTCCGTCTAGAACTAGACGAGCCTACTTTCCCGTATACCCATACTACTTTCTAGTACCTGATCAATATTCTCAAAAATAGCTAAAATCGCAAATTTTTTCAAACATATTTTTTTTAATATTTTAAGCTGATTTCTAGGAATAAAATATTCCTTACTTTTCTTCAAAAAAACGAACAAATAAAATAGCAGCACCTTTTAAACAAAGCAGCTAATACACTTCTTTCCATTAAAAAATTTTTTTAACAGCTTTCAAAACGAAAAAATAATAATAAGTTCATTAAAATAAATACATCATATAAAAAAAAATCGTTTCTTTTTCCCCTATTGCCGAAAATAATTTTTTAAACGAATTAATGCACTTACCAAAATAAAAAAAAAAACAATAAAATGTCAACTTAAAGAAATAATTTTCATTGTCAAAAAAAAAAAAAAAATCGTCTGCGCATATTTTTCGAGTTTATTCACCGAAAACTAAATACCTAAATTAAAACTTTAGCGTGAAAATAAAAACAAATCATATCAACAATAATTATTTCACAGTTAAAACCACAGCAGCGGAGTCGGAGTCAATCTCATTTTGGGATAAAAGAGTCGGAGTCGAATATCCAAGAATCGGAGTCAGTCATTTGTCCTCCGTGTATAAATGTTTGCCAAAGCTACGAAGTCAGAGTCGAAGTCGGGGAGTCTGAGTCCGATTAATTGTCGGGAACAGGAGTCAGAGTCGGTGTCAGGTCCCCCTAAATTCTCGGAGTCGGAGTCGGGAGTAGGTCGTCAAGAGCTATTTCCAACAAAGTTTGTTTGAAGTAAATCCGCCTTCAAATACGGAATCTACATTGACTTTCAGTTTCCCCGTAGGCGCTAATGTTAAGGGATTTGAACTGTTCAAAATTGAACGGAAAATTGTTCAAATCAAAAAGATATCTTATATACAAGTTTTTTATCAAAAGCTTTTTCCTACAAAGTTTGTTTGAAGCAAATTCGCCTCACAGTTCGGAATTGCTTTGAATTTCCCCGTAGGCGCTAATGTTAAGTTTTTTTGAACTGTTCAAAATTGAACAAAAAATAGTTCAAATCAAAAAGTGAAATATGGGAATGAGGTGTCCTCGCCGAGATCTTTCGAACAAAAAAAAATTTGTTCGAATCGGACTATTCATTCAAAAGTTATTAGGGGGGGACAGACCGACAGACAGACAGACCGACAGACATTTTCCCCATCTCAATACCCTACTTTCCAATTTTTAATTTTTCAATATTTATTTAATTATTTTATTTATTTTTGACTTTTTTTTGTTTTTCACGATATTTTTAAGATGCATTAAGCCTTCTTTCATGCTTTTTTCTTCTTTTTCTGACTTTTACTGGGAAAGTAGGCTAAAAATGAGAGAGTGTTCAGAAACGGATGCAATCGGATTTCAAAAGCTACATCTATCTTTTGCACATTCACGCTCAAGTATTTCCCCTTCACCCCTATCTAACTGAGCTATCACTTAAAAACGCTCTGTGCCAGGAAATGCGGAGCAAAATAACTTCTCTGCAGAGTTTCGCTATTTTGCGGAGCAGTTGGCAACCTTGATTACATATATCTTTGGAAGGAAAATCATACTGTTAATCATTAAAAATTTTATTTACAAATTTTATAATAAGTAGGATTAATGGAACAAATTAAAAGTGAAATTAACACTGATGTTTAAAGCATCTTTTTAAAGGCTAAAATAAGTTTTCATTCAACTTAAAAAAAAAAAAAATGAGAACATTATTAAACAAGATTACTTTTAGGCACTGGTCTTAAAATATCATCCTGAGGTGCATTTGCCCAATTTTCTTGTTCCCTTTCAAGAATTGTCAACCTGAAACAACAACATTCAAAATTTAACTAAACAGTAAAAATATAATTAAACGAAAGAAAATACCTATTACTTGAAGGTTTTTTTACCAACCTCCCCCCCCCCCCATAGGGTGGTTCAAAAATACATGTAAAAAAAAAAGGTTCTCCTAAGCAACAGGACACCCCCTCAATATTTGTAGACTTGTAGATAGTAATATACTGGAAGAATTTTAGCTTCCTATTTCAACTAAAAGATAGTGCTCAACCCCCTCCCCCAAACTTCATAAGTATGGGGAAGGAGGTTAAAAAAAATACATTGAACTGAAAAAACAATGATACATATTATAATGTATAGCAGTAATATGCATATAGAGTGCAATAAAAATTATTTGCAAAAAAAAAAAAAAAACAAACAGTTGGGGAAATAAATGTTTCTAAATTTATGGCATTTTTTATACTATGATAATGTTAAACTAAGGGGTCATTGAGCACCCTTTTAAAATTTGAATAAGAAGCTTAAACTTTTACAGCATAATACAAGAAGTAAGTGTTAAAAAAAAAATACGGGGTGTCCTGGACTCTAGCTGAATTTTTTCTGAACAATACTAACTCCCCCCCCCAAAAAAAAAAAAGTGAATACAATTTTCAGCTGATATGCATGGGTTAAATGTCAATACCAAAATATTTTTAGACAGCCTGAAGCGTTTTTTAAAAGTACATCATATAGAAATTCAAAATTTAATCAAGAAAACGATGGAAAATAAATGAATAAAATGTAACTGATAAAGTTGTTGATGCATTTGATGAAAATTACCGAAAAATAAGATATTTACTATTTTTTCTTCTTTAGTTTAGGGGCCCAGGGCATATTTTTTCAGTGGTCAACCAGTGCGATTTTCAGGCATTGCTCATAGGAATTGGGGATAAACATTCAGGTTTTTTTGGGCACAGATTATTTATGCTTAATTCAGAACTTTTTTGCACATAAAATGCAGGTATTAAATATCTCCCCTTAGGTGGAGTTTGGCTGAGCTACAAGCATATACGGAGCAGCTCGTTACAGTATCCCCCCCCCCCCCTGTTATGAACTATCATTCTTGAACAGCCGTTATTAAGTTGCAAAAAAAAAAACGTTTTTTTGCATAAAAGTTTTGTCTTGCAAGATAGCCTTACTTAATGCAACAAAGTTTTAAATGTTTCTTTTTTTTCTCTTAACAATACTATAAAGGAAGAGGGAAACCTTAGCTTTGTATTAAGCCTGGACAGACAGTGACCTTCATATGAGAAGTCAAAAAATGAAGAATTATGTATTATTTTAATGTCTGATAGACAAGCTTTTACGGTGCAGTGGAGTCTTGACTTGTACGAGGGATGCGTTCCGAAACCCCTAAAATTTTGCATTGTGAAAAAGTATGTATATGAATTTTTGATAAGCATACTCTATTATTTCAGACACTTGTAAACACCCTCAAACTTTATCTTAGTTTCCTACACAAAGGACTATTGATACACTTAAAAAATTATTAGTGCACAAAATTTTTCTTCATTGTCATCAACTGTCTTTTTCCATCAGTTTTATATGAAGCAGCATGCTAAGGTGCCATTATATTTGATAGGAGTGCCCATCACCCCCAAGAGCAAGGACATAGTGCCCTAAATACCACAAAGGAGAAACTACTCCTTAAAGTCCCTCTGAAAATTTTAATGGTGCAGTCTGTGCCACGACCCCCCCCCCCCCCCCCTTGATTATCTTCCACAATTAAAATGAAAAAAAGTGTTTTTTGTTTGTACTAACCAAGGGAGATTTAGATTTGTACGTTGTAGGAACATCTGCCTTCAGTGATACTAAAGTGATGTTTGCCATTAACAAAGAAAATACTTCATACACTGTGCTTTCCTCCTGAAAAAGCCCATGTTGCAGGCGAAGAGTTAGCTTTGTGACGCGCTACTCATGAGAAACTTGTGTTATATTCATTTACGTTAAGTTGAATCGCATTGTAGCGTAGTCTACCGCACATGCATGTAGGAAGTATTTGTGTCGTGTAGTTGCAAAACCGGCCAACTCCTCAATTTTGGGAAACATGTTTTTTCAGTGTTTTGGGTGCTATGATACATGTTCCACCTACTGGATACCTAAAGTCACGGCAAAACCGGCAAAATCCTCATTTAACATGCATTTGAAAATCATGATGTGCTGCAAACCCGGCCAAATCCTTTCGTCTGTGAGTTTCAAAACCGGAATGTTCCTTTTCAGCTTACATCAGTCTGTTTACCTTTCCCTGTGCTTCATAGTCGTCCTGTTTTATATTGGTCAGAGGTGCTCATTGCTTGACGGCTGTGGTGGCCAAAACAAAAACACAACAATGATGTTCATGCTTCAATACTGGATGACTCATTACGCCCCAACCCATCTAAAAAAGTGGAAGTCATTTTCCCCATTCCTGGTCATTCATTCATTCCTCCAGATCGTGTTTTCACCCAAATTGAGAAGAAGTTGAAAAAAATTGAGACCCTCGTTCAGCCTTCAAAATTTGACGACATTCTTTCGGAAAGTGGAACAGCGTACAAGCCAGGAAGAGACTACACTGATCTTGATTGGAAGAGAACCAGCAGTACCATCCTCAAACCCCCAGCACAATGGTATTTCAGATTCCTACCAACAAAGAGATTTTTCATAACCAAGCAGAATAATAAGATGCCAGTTCAAGGAGAGATTTTCTATAGATCTGAGGTTGGAGCAAAAAAAGTTTGTTGTAAAGACTAAGAGAAGCATTGCAACCAGTAAGGTTACAAGTGTATTTCCAGATTTAGTGGTAAAGCCTCAGAAAGTGTGCATTGTCAAAAACTTACTGACCAAACATTTTGGATCAAACTGGGAGACTGACGAGCGATTGATTTTTTACAAAATCATCTTGATGGCATCATCTGTTCAAGGTGATGGAAGTACAGGCGAAGAGGAAGAAAACAGTAGTTATGAAGAACATCAGGAAGAAATGTGTGAGCCTGTTGAAGATGATAATGCTGCAAGAGTATGAGACTGTAGTTCTTAAATGTTAATATTATATTATTTTTTATATTATTTTATTATACTTAAAAATAATTTTGGTCAGCTGTTCTGGTCTGTTTGATTTTTCAAATTATATTGTCTTATTCTTGAGAGTTATGTTTATCGTACCCCAAAATCCCAATATCTAAATTTGGTACAGCAATTTTTAAGTTCGAATTAGTAGCAAAATCAGCCAACTCCAAAATGAAAATATGAGTAAATAACCCCCTCCACGCACCATCATCATTTACATAAACGTTTTCCAACACCCTTCCCTAATATCACTAAAAACCGAAGAGATTTAGTTTTGACCTTGATTATGCTTGATGTAATAGTAAAATGGCTTTCCCCAAAAATTTAGTTTTTTGGAGGTGGTCGGTTTTGTAACTGCACGACACATTTGATATAGAAACCATCTCAATTCATGAATTTTCATAAGTTTTTTTCTTTTGTACTTCTATACTTCTTGGTCGTTCCAATTGTTCTACAAAGCAATTTGGAACGAATCCCTTCTCAATCAAGGCGCAAACCAGTTTTGTTTCTAAACCAACTCAATCCATGCTTTTACTGAATGGCCACTGTAAAACACACAGGTAACAAACATTTTGACTAACTGCTTAATGAACAATTTAAATTTTACAGGATAGTGCATTCCAAAAACATGTGCGACAGAAGCCCCAGACCCAAATTAAGGACTCTAAAATGGAACACAGCTCTATGTCACAACCTGCCCTTTACATGTTAATTTACTGGCTAAGTTGCCATTGAACGTTCAGCATCAAACTAGATGATAAAATTATGATAAAAATGAACATCAGAACCACTGATATACCTTTGACGCAACTGAGTTACTTCTTGCTTCACATCTTCTAATTTCCTCTCAGCTGCTCTGGCTGCAATCTGTAAGTGTTATGTTTATTTTTTAATTTTTTTTCAAAAAGTAATTTATAAAAAGGTTAATATTTTTTGATATTGAAAATAAAAATTGGAAATACACATTTTAAATTGCTTGGTATGGGGAGGGTGGTGAAACTTAAGTTCATCAAAAATTAATTGACAGCAACCTTGATGAACAGTTGCTTTTATAACAGCAAACAGATTTCTAAACTACATTTGTAGTTAAACCGTATTCCACTAAATTAGTTATTTGTAGTCCACTAAAATAAAATCCACAGAAATGCATATCTGCTAATGTACTCAACCCAATGGTTATGTAATACAACTTTTGAAATTTATGTAATTTAACGAAATCCGTACTTTTTACTTTAAGCGCATGTCTATTTTCCCACAAAATTAAAAAAAAAAAGGGAAGGCATAATGTATCCTTCAGATAGTGCTGACAAAAAAAGAAGATAAAAACAAATTAAATAATCAAATAATATTGTAGAATGAAATATTTGAAAATAGGGTTCTCAGATGGGTTAATGTGGGTCATTTGGAATTAAAATGTACAAATCAATCATTACACCTTCATAATGTTATCTGCTAAAATATTATTTTTTATACTTAAATACTCATTAAAAAATAGATTGATACAATTGTACAATAAAGAGTATTTTCAAACATATCTAGACAGTTCTTCACTTCATAGCAGTTGGATTTAAATCCATACCATAGTACCATACAAGGATACTATAGAAAAAAACTTACCCAATTTTCATGTGCTTTCTTTTCTTGTGCAGCAATCTAAAAAAAAAAAAAACTCAATTTTTCAAACCCAGAAATATTTTAAATTGTCTAAACAGACACTTTCTACGAAATAAGAATATCCTGCATGGTGATTGAACAAAGAATAATTTTCAAAATTTTTATAATTACTGAAAATTTTATCTTTTGAAGTTGACCAAGTTACATTTCCACCTTACACCCTCAGTGCAACAGTAAGATATCCAATCCCTGGAATAACAGTAAGACATCCTGCTACTGCTTTGAGGCGACGATATGCAGGGGATAGATAACTACTATTTAGCTGTATTTAATCAAAAGAAATTAAATATTTGAAGCAAAAGTGTAATTCTTTTATTGTAAAATACAGCTTCATTTTAGATAGATTTCAGTTTGCAACCCCATTAAATGCTTTACTGCAATTAAATTGATGCAAATGTATTAAAGGAAAGTCAATTAGGATGATTATTATTTGTCAGACAGTAATACAACTGGCACAGAAAGTTTGCTCTTAAAAAATTGTACAGTACGAAGATTTTGGAAAATGTATACTACACACACACCTATAGTTTCTAACAACTTTACAAATTTCTAAATAACAATTTTACTGTTAAACTGAATTTGTTTCATTAATGTTTCTTTTTACATAGTAAAAACTATTTTGTCCAAAATTAACATCTAATTGCTATTTGATACAAAACATGCTGAGTGCAAGGATTAAAAATATGGTAGTGTAGTATTAAACATTATAAAATGTTACGATGATGAATCAATATGATTTCATAAGATGCTATAAAGCAGCGGAGCCCAACCTGCGGCCTGTGAAGCTGGCCCATGAGGTCTGATGTGCTGTTTAATGTTAAATTTAAAACCACAATTAGTCACAAGGCGACAAATTTGGAGGTGAATATTCATAAATTGGTTCCAAGAAAATAGGTGGAATCCTCATCCCAATTCACTGATCCAGTAACGCTCTGAAGTCATCAACAATGAAATTCGCGCCATAGCATGTGTGACGGTGTTATTTCAGTGTTAAAGCACCAAAAATTCAGTATGTCAATTATAATTCGATAATATTTTTTGGCAATGTTTGACCATCCAGGGAAAATGCTCTATATTGACAAGGCTACACTGGATCCGGTAACTTAACTGTTTTACTGGTAAGACCGTCATTTTAGGAGAATGAAAAAATGAAAAAGTGGTCAACAATGAATGTTATCTACTGGAGTTCAGGGTTAATCCACTGGAGTTGGCATTAAAATTTTAACCGTCAAAATATCACACAACAGGCAATTGCTTTGTTCAAATGTTGAAGCAATTTTCACTTGTCATACCTTGACAGGTGATTTTTTAGCAATAAAATGAGCATCAAAATGTAACAATTTGTGGGGTAATGCTGTAAATATTTTGAAATATTATTTGTGTTCTGGCCCAAAAGGATCATTTAAATATGGGGTTAGTCCCTCGGGTAAGAAAAGGTTAGGCACTACTGCCATAAAGCAATTAAATGTGTTTCTTTTATATTCCCTCAGAATATTAGGAATTTCTGGAGACAAAAAGTTTTAGCTTCGGAAAATATTATAAATAGGATTATTAAGCAAATCTCTCTTGCCTGTGTTTTTAAATTTCTTTCAGTTTCTTCCATTTCTTGCTTCATGCTGGCTACTTGATACCTAAATAAAAGAATATTCAGAGTTAATATAAGAAATGCCATGTAGCACATTGGAATTCCTGCAGAAAAATAACATACTTGTAGCTAGCATTTTCTTGCTCAATTAAAGTAATTCGTCTTTCTGCAGAACTAGCATCTTCTTCCTTTTTCTGTCTGACTGCTTCTTGAGCACCTAACTGTCTGCAAATAAAAGTCATTCGATTATGAAATATTTAGATAAATTTGGCAATGCAATATTTCATTTGAGAATTTCTGGAAGAATATTTTTCTAGTATGATTTATCAATTGCAATAATTATAGGTTTAAATATTACTTTCTATAGATTTTCAAAAACGTTTTGCAACTTACTTTTGTAACTGAATTTCTTTATCTTTAAAATAATTTGTTAATACTTCTAATTTTGTCTGTGCTTCAGCTTTATCTTGAAGTGCTTGATTGTAACTCAATTTAAGTTTGTCAATCTCCGATTTTGCATCCAACATTTCAACTATATCAGGAGGAAAAATATGATAAATATTAATGAAAATACAGTGAAATCTTGTGACAACAAATATCAGTGCAATAAAATATCCATTTCTAGGATATACATTTTCAGTCTGTTTTTATTTGCCATTCATTATATGGCTTGAATCCCGTACAACAAGTCATAATTTGTGGTCTCTTGAAGCTTGTTGTAACAGGAATTCGCTTTAGCACTATGGGGGTAGTATTAGCATGAAAATAAAATTCAAAAACATAGATGTGTATATTTTTGGTAAATTTTATAACTGGTAGTCATAGAAATGCTGTAAAATTCATGTTTTCCCTCTCTAATTTAAAAATTCATGTAATAAAAATTCATAGCACAAGCTCCTAATATGTTAATTTTTATAAAAAATAACATTTCTCACAGGCAATCTATCATCTAGATTTGGGTGCGTTTACATTGCACTTTTTGAAGAAAGGGGGGGGGGAGAGAAGCTGTTTTTAAATGCTAAGTCAACTCTAATATTAACATTCTGAACATCTCGGAAAGCTTAAAAGGTGGTCAATTACAGCTACGAGAGTCACTTCAGCTGTACTGTTTTATGTGAAGTTCCACGTCTTAATATACCCCAAAGCATAACAGGTTTTCCCTTTCCTAGTTATAGATCAGATGAACTGTGCACTTTTTATCTAAATTTAAAGAAATATTTTGGGTTTTAGCAGATCTTTTTTTGTTTTATAAATATTTCAGCAAAGCATTTTTGATAATTTTTCATTTAACACTAATTCAGCTTTGGTGCCTGTCACTCCAAGAGAGTAGAGTTCTTGAATAATAGCGTATTTAAATAAAACACATAAGAAAATTTTGTGACATCGAAAACATACTATAGTTGATATGTATTTTTAGTTCCTATGAAATATATACAAGAAGTTATAATACATCATTCTTTAAAGATTTACATTAAACTGAACATATAGGTAACTAAAAAATAAATAACTTTGTGCAGAAAAGTAAAACTAAAAACAACAATGTTTTATTGCACAAAACGTGCAGATTGCTGCAGACACAAGATTCAGCATTGCAAGGAACATCTTTGTCAATGCAAAATGAGTGAGCTTATAGATAAAATTCGGATGTCTTTTCATCCATAAGCTCACTTCTTTTGCATTGAAAAAGACGTTCCTTGCAATGCTGAAACATGTGTCTGCAAGTTTTGCGCAATAAAGTGTTGTTTTTAATTTTAAAATAGGCAACTGTCTAATAGGACTCGACCGATGCATCGGCGCCGATGGTTCAACAATTTAGCCATCGGCATTGGCGGCCGATGCTAACTTGCAGGAAACATCGGCCCATCGGCCTTAAAAAACATTGAAAAGCCGATGGAATTGGCCGATGTTTTTGAAAAAAAAAGGACCTTTGTTGCTTTACTTTTCAATACAAAGTAAATTGAGTTACCGTTTTCATATAAAATCGTTTACTTAAATTTCAGTATGAATTTCTATTTTAGTCACCCCTGAAAGAGTTTTTAAAACTGCATTCAGGTACCAACAATTAATTGCTGCGTTGTTTCTTGCAGCTGGATGTACGTATGTACCTGTCATAAGTCATAACTCAAAAATGGTAAGCTGTATAATGCTAAATTTTCGCATGTGGGGTGTGTGTACGCTCCAGTTGTGCACTTCCCTTTTTGTTTTCGATCGAGTGTTCTAAAAAGCCTATTTACTTATTCTTTGTGGCTATTAATTACTTATTTCAATGCAAAACTAATTTAGCGTCTCAGACTGACGATCATTTGGTGATATTGGCAGAGGCGTAGCTAGACCAGACTTTCGGGGGGGGGGGGGTCTTCTTTTATATATATATATATATATATGTGTGTGTGTGTGTGTTTGTGTGTAAATTTTTTTAGTATTAAAAAAAATAAGAGGGAGGTGAATCTTACATACTTTGGAATGGCGTGCCCCAATTCCGATACTTGTGTCAAACAAAACAAAAGCAAAGAATTTTTTATTTTTTTAATGTTATGGAAAATTCAACTTTTTTTCTTTTTCCTCCATTTAATTTAAAGTGAAATTTTCTAGTAACATCTTGTCAAAACCAGTCTATCCAAATCAGGGGGAAATCAAACATCTGATGAGCGTGTTCCGTTCATTTCAGTGTGACTGCTTAATTTAGAGGCTAACACACATCTACAAAAGCTGGCATCCCTAAAAGCTAATAGATACTTCCATTTCCGCCTGTAAACTGGATGTTTGACTTTCAATCTCATCGGTGGTCAGACTATAAAGATATTACATTTATGAAGATATATCTATAAAGATATTTATTTTTAATTTTATTAGCTGCTTTAGAATTTACATAAATATCTATTTGAGAGAGCAACAGCAATTTTCGGGTATTATAAACAGTATAGTCTTTTATTTTCTACTTTTTAATCCGAACCAAGCTAATAGAAATAATCTAGATTCATCTCGTTTTTAAACATTTTATTCATGTAATGCTATGCAGTTTTTCTTTTGAATTAAAATAAAATTACCTTCAGAAGGGTCCGATGGGACTAACGCTGCTTTGCAGACTGTACTTCGTTTTCTTCAGACAACGTTAACTTTCTCTTTTTAGAGCAATACTTTTCGTCATTTTAATTTTTTTCTTTGAGTTGAAAAAAGCTTGTTATCGGTCTTGTTCGTTTCATTATGCAGCAACTTTCACTTAGAATGTACTACTTTAAACAGACTGTACGTTTCCAAAAGAATACGCAGTAAATACTGGCTGAAGAATCAATGTGATTGCAATGGATACTCTGGTTAGCAAAGGTTGTTTTGACTATGACCTATGACACACACGAGACCAGACCATCAAAAACCTCTATCGTCTCGAATTCCGGTTATGCTATCATTTTCGGATTCGAAGCCCAATGATCTTCAAAGCAGCAAACAAAAACATGTTCTTCAACTCAGAAACAGAGGAATTGTCTTCAAGAGCTGAGGATGCAGTAAATGCGTTCCACGAATAGGCTTTCCAGGAAGATTAACCAAAGGACAGTCGTTTCGCGCACTTTCTTGGAAGAAGAGTTAAGGGGTGAAATTCACAGGTTTGGCATGTTAAGATGAACATTAAAGTTCATGGTTAAAGGTCATTCAAGTTAAAAGCCATTTCGCTCTGTTATCTGGATTAGTACTGTTCTTTGGTTGCTCTCTTTCTTAAAATTGTGATTCCTTAGAAAACCGAAATGATAGGAGTGAAAAGAAAGTATAAGTTTTTTTTTCAAGTGATGAAAAAAGGAAAATCGTAGACTACTGGCCAAGTTAGATTTGCTGCAATTGCTAACCTCAAGAGGATAAATAATGAATCCAAAAAAAAAACTAGTATGTTGTGGCCATCACAAAACTTTCTTCTATATTTTTCTTTTTTTTTTTTCTGATCCCTCCCCATGCTTGACGAGGAAGCAATATTCCCAACAAAAACAAAATGACACATGCAAAAACTTGACGACTATCCCAATGTCTGAATTATTGCAAAAGCAAAGCAAAGAGCGAAAATTGAAAGTTATTTTAAAAGCCTTGCTTGAATGAATTACAAATATTTTATTTGTTAACAAACATAAGATGGCAACAGTTAAAAATTTTAAATCATTGAGATAATATTTCCTATCATTTCCATACAATTAAAATCACGAGAAATACGCAGACGACAATCTATTACGATTTATCTTTCTTATTGTTGCATTAATAAAAATATTTTTATTCGCAAAAAAAAAAAATCAACACCTCTTGGAGCGATCGGCGTCAAAATAGAACCAAAGCCTGTTTACATATGGATTCACATATATTCCAAATTTCAACCAGAACGTAGCATTACTTCTTGAGATAGGGCACTCAAAATGGAAAAAAAGAACGGGTGATTGCGCTACCCCCCTTTTAGCTGTTGACACAAAAATAAAATCAGTTCTTATACCCACTAAGGGCTACTTGCTGATAAATTTTTCTTTCATTCCGTTCATTATTTCTTGAGATACAGCAGTCACAATTGACGACAAAAAACGTTCTACAGCTCAACCCCCGTTTGAGTTATTGACACCAAAATTGAATCAGCACCTGTTCCTGTTAATACCAACATATGGACCAAATTTTGTTTGATTCCGCCAGTAACTTCCTGAGGAATAGCAAGCACGCGTAACTTGAAAAACGTCCCATTGCTCCACCCCCCTTGGAGGAATTCGCGCCAAAAACTAATGGGCACAAGTTCACATAGGGGCACATATGTGTACTAAATTTCGTTCGATTTCATGCGGTAGCTTTTGTTGTAGAGCGGCCACAAAAAACTGGTCACACACAGACGTGACACACATACATACACACACACATACATACATACACACACACACACACAGACAGACAGACATTTTCCAAAAATGGTCGAAATGGACTCAGCACACCTCAAAACGTTTGAATCCGTCAAAATTCGAAATTCGAAAATTTGCACGAATCCAATACTTTCTTCTATATATTAGATATAGAAGAAAGTAAAAATTGTCGCAGCAGAGAGAGGCGTCTTTATACTTGAGGGTCATTCATGGAGCAGATTTTCAATGGCATTGGGGGGGGGGGGGGGGCGAAGTGAATTTTTGACCTTTGTTACACAGAAAAAAGTCGTAGTGATTTTTTTTTCTTTTTCTTTTTTTCTTTCTCTTCCCTCTTTTTCTTTTTTTTTACGATTAACGTTTCGGGGGGGGGGGGGGGTTGTCCCAAAACCCCCCCTTAGCTACGCCCCTGCGCATTGGAGACCATGGAAACAAATATGAGATGGCGAAACTGGTTTTGTTTCATTTTGTTAGATTCCCGTTGAATCGACGGTAATTTTTAATTTTTCGATATTTGTAATATGAATCACAGTATTGCAGTTTTTTCTGTATCGCTTCGGCGGAGCTACAAGTTTGAGGCCCGTCGAAATACATTCTGGGGCCCTATTTCTTTATCACAGAAGTTGTAAAATATAGGCATTTTTGTAATTCCTACGGTTCCCCTATGGTTATGGGGCCTCTCGCGCAATTACAACAATTGCTATATTTTAAATCCGCCACTGCACATCAAAACAAACTCGGGTGCAAGTATTAAAAGGGTTTTTCTGCTCAATGTTTATGATTATTTTGAACTCTATTTTTTACGACTATTTTTTGTATTTCCGAGAACACTTATGTGCCCCTCCTCCCACTCCCTCAATTTCTGAAACTAAACTCTAGTTGTACTTCTGAGTTGTTTAAAACTAACACCATTCATAAAATTAGAGATTTTTTTTTCAAGCTTTATCTATTGTTTAGGAAGAATTTCGAGCATTGATGTAAGAAATTGATTAAAGACGTTTTGAATGGTGACATAATTTGGAAATCAAAGGGACTTTTGAATTTTTTCTTCGGAAGTGCTGAAGTAGATTCAGAAACTCTTCCGAGGCGTTGATGGTAGCGGTTCAGTACTATAAAAAGGGGGCCGAAGTTGGGGCCAAAGTTTAATGTTGTGAATTACTCCAAAATCAGAGGTTGACCCCCCTAACCCACCCTCGTCTTTTCAAGCATTTCTTAAATATTTAACGATAGTTTATTTTGATCAAGAAATGTCATTTTGCATATTTCTTATACTTGTTTCACCTATATTTCGTAATGAGCCATCTTTTTTGCATAATTAATCGCGATCAATTTTTTTTCTGTTGTAAGTAACTATTTCTATGTATTTATGTAAAATCAATGAATAAGTTATTTTTGTTTTCATCATATTTTTAATAATATGTTGTAGAAAAGTTTCAAGGATTTTCTAATATGCATTTTTTTTAAATTTCAGAAAATTATTATTAAATTGAAAAATTTAATTTGAACTTGTTTCTAGTTCTTCAAAAAAGATTAAACAATCAAATTGTTCAATATTACGCGTGCAAACATCAGATCAAGAACATATATGTATTCAGTGATTAACTTGGTGTAAATATTGAGTTTGTGTATTTTGGCTGCGTTTTAAGAACCTCGCTCTTTTCATGGCTATTTCTTTTTTCCGTAAAATTTGTGTCACTGTTGTAGCTTTTATGAAAAGTGCAAACTTTTCTGTTCATAAACTTTAAATAAGTATAAAAATATTCCTGTTAGGATTTAATATTGTAATTTATCTGTTACCTTTTTTGTTTAATTTGATGACTAAAAAATGTCTATGTGCACTCTTTCCACTTTAATTGCGTAATTTGTTGACGGTTTCATAGTTTTATTCTTATTATTTTCTTTGAATGGTTAAACATAATTTAATGTTTTTTAACTATCTTTAGTGTACCTAAATCCATGCATTATTACAATATTACTTAAATCTTAGTTATATGTTCAATTAAAAAAGAAAACAAATCAATTGGTTATTAAACAGTCTCGTTGTTTTTTTTTTTTTTTGACTGTTGTTTTTTGTCTTCCATCATACAGCAGTCGGAAAAGGAAAAGCATAACTACACCCTATACAGATTGTTCGTAGTACGATCCAAAAGTTCGAGGGACAAGCTGTACTATCAAACCTTACCCAGAATAGTTCACACTACCGAAGCACATCCACCTTCAAAAGGTCACCTTGAGGGACTATGTATTTCTGCCAGCGTTCATATAACTTTTAGAAACACTCCTGTCCGACGAAACGTTACGTTATTTGTTTGTCATATCAGAGTATTGACCAATCGAACCGTGCATCCTCAACATGAAAGTCGGCTTCTTTCCCCACGATGAAATTAAAGCAGCAACGCAAGAGGCCTTACAGGAGGTTGCGATAAATGTGTTCCAGGAGTCCTTCTAAAAGCTATACGAACGTTGGCATAAGTGCATAGTCGTTCAAGGTGACTATTTTGTAGATATATGTACTTCGGTAATGTGAACTATTCAGGGTGAGGTTTTATATAACTTGTCCTCGAACTCTTAGATCATACTACGTGCGTATGAGTTTTCAACTTACTATTTCATAACGTTTTTGAGTGACGCAAGTTTTCGCGCATTAAGACATCACAAAAGAATTTGCGATAATTAACTAAGGAGGTGTTCAAAATGGATATTTTGGTCATCTATATGTTCTTAGGTACATATGCATGTACACATGTGCCGAAAAAACTTGTGAAGTTTTAATTGGGTAATCGTAAAATAGAAATTTAGGTCGAAATCTGATTTTTTTTTTGTGATTACAATTCCTTATTCGGAGCAAAGAAGCAAAGTGAAAAGAATTAATGATCCTTTAAATCCCTGACAATCTTATAAATTTATTTCTGATTTTTTTTTTTTTTTTTTTTGCCATCGGCCATCGGCCATTTGGAGGAAAACAATCGGCAATCGGCCATCTTTGAACAATCGGCCAACAATCGGCATCGGCCCATCGGCCAAAAAATGCCATCGGTCGAGCCCTACTGTCTAACAAAAGATATTTAAAATAAAATGAACATTAGTATTGAAATATCACTAAATCATTAAAAAGTGAAATTGTTTTCATTTTATAATATATAACATATTAATTTAGGAAATTTAAAATGTATTTCCATGAGCTGAGAGATTGCATGTGACTAAAGCTAAAAAACCACTTTTTTTTAAAATAAATTTTTAAATAAAAAGACAATATTTTCCCACAAATAATACTTTCAAACCTTCATTTGAAAACTTATTAGTTAACAAAATGCATAAAAAAAAATTTCACCATGAAATCTGAAACAAGCGAGTATGAAGGGTTACACATTAGTATTTTTAGAAGCCCTAAATTTTTCTATTAAAACAAAAATGCACCATTACAGTAAACTCTGTTAAGAAGTACCAGATACAAAGGGATTTTGTATTACGTGTTCATTGTACATTTTATAATCAAATACATATACACATTAAAATAAAGTACCTTCCATATCTAAGATTTGCTTTTTTTCAGTTTCTAACTTTTCAATCAACAGTGTGTTTTCTTCTTGTTGTTTCTGCAGTTTTATTAAAACCTACAAGGACATACATTTTAACTAACATTGGTGAATATTTTATTACAGTAAAAACGGAAACATAAAACCATTTTAAATGGTGGTTACACCATTTCAACACACAGAATTATATTTTTAACCTATCTATTTGCTCATTACTTTAGCTTATTTTACAGTATATTAAATGTTTTGTATAATTACAGAATTAATCTGCAGAAACTGCTCGGAAAATTACAAAGAAATGTTTGACAGAAAAAAAAATGTATGCTGATAGAAGTTCAAGAGAGAAATATTTATGAAAGTTACAAAAATTTATAATATGCATAATGAAAGACATATTGCAGCAAAACAATGGATACAATCTTAAAAATTAAAGTGACACTTCAACATAACTAAACATAGAAACTGTATACCAAAATATAAAATTTGGCAGTAAATTCACCTGTTTGTTCTCAAGGCTTAGAGTATCAGTAATGGATTTTTTTTTTCCTTCATTCTTCATGCATGTTACTTTGATTATTACATTTAGGTCATTCATTTTCAAACTTTCAAAATGTGAACAGGATTTTTTAGGTAATTTCCCCAAGAGAAATTAAATGAAAGCTGCCAATCTTTAGAACATTATGACACCTACTGATAGCAAAATCAAAGACAAACTCCAGGGTTTTAAAAAAAAACTCCAAGAAGCAATTTGAATAACCAATTCATTTTTCAATTCAAAATATTTTTAAGTATACGATTTCTTTATGTATTAATTTCAAGTATGTTGTTTCAGAAAGCTTTAGCACTAAGAAATATATTGACGAGAGTATAATGTATTGGAAAAGTATAATAACGTTAACTTTTTTTTCATGATCGAGTAGTTATTACACACTGAAAAATATATAAAGAGTTTAACTCTGAAATATTGTTTTTAAAATTTATTATTTTTTTCATGGAATATAACACCCAAGTAGTGAAAAACCTTTCAAAACAAATAATTTAAATTTGTGTGGTTTAATAATTTTTAAAATTTTTTTAACCACATTTTAAATCAGAATTGCAATAGTAGAAAGAAAATAAAATTTAAACATATATGAAGCACCTAAACGCAAAGGGGTGTAATTGCCGAAATTAAAATTTTGGAAATAACTAGTACAAATGGTAGGATAAACTCTTATTTATTTGTGGGCAAGAGATGGTACTACAGTTGAACTCACTTAGAGACCATGAGCACGAAGAAACCGTGATACTTGCTCGTTCAAATCAAGTGCTCGTAAAAATGAGTTTGAGATAAAAAGATGAAGTCGTATTCCTTTTTCTGTTTTTACATTATAATTCTTATTCATGCACCAAAGAACTGTCTGCTCTGAACTGTCTCATTGTCTCTTTCTTGGGTTTTCAAGGAATATTCTTAGCCTGAAAAACATCGTCATCTGTACCACTGGCTTTGGGAAAAGTCTGAAGTTTTTCTGCATGTCAAAAATCATCGATTATGTAAAAGTTGTTAAGCTTCATATGTCGTAATCACTGTTGCTTTGATTATTTTTTTCATTTGCATTAGCTTGAATTTGTGTTACAACATCCTCAGAAGTATATCTAAGATGTGATAACATTGGCATCAACAAATAGTTTTAAATTGTTTTTCTACTCCACAAATTCAAAAAAAAAAAAAAAAAATCATGACTTGATCTCTGGACATGTTACTTATCACAAGCTTCCTGTTGACTTCAGAATGGTCAAATGGTCAAGAAACTTTTCCAAGAAAGAATAAGCTTAGTTGTAAGTAACAAAATGTTTATAAATCATAAAAAAAAAAAAAAAATTCTCGCTTTAAGAGGGATTTACTCGTTAAATGCTACTATAGATTTATGCTCTCTATACTATAGATTTATACTATAGATCTATACTATAGATTAATGCTACTATAGATTTATGCTTAAATGCTACTATAGATTTAAGCGACTAATGCTCTCGTAGATTAACATTGTAACACACAAATTATTCTGATTTCCTCGTTAAATCTCGGTTCTCCTAAAATCAGGTTTGTTATAAGTGAGTTCGACTGTAGTAGCCTTAATAGATGCTGTTAAACAGCATGATTTAGAAAAACTTTTCAAGGAAAGCATACCAAAGGTTTGAACTATGCAGGTGTTTTGCTCAAAACTTTAAAAAGCCCACTCACATCCCTTTGCTTCTCTTTTGTTATCTTATAAAGAGTACTAGTAAACATTTATCATTATATTTTTTAAACATATTTACCGTTGATGAATTTAAAAGATACTGCATTTTTTCTTCTTTAGAATCTGGAGGAAAAATAACATTGAACTTTAAAAATGTTACCAAAACCTTAAGAATAACAAAAGTACAAATTTAATAAGAGAAAATGCAGCCATAGTTTAAAATAAATTAAGTAGTATAGTTCAAATCATTTTTGTTTAAGAGTAACTAATACATTGTTAACAAAATTTATTTAATAATGAATGTATCAAGGATTTTCATGAAAATAAAAATGATCTAAAAATTGAACATTTACTTTGAGTCTCCATTTCAGAATTCTCCATGTTGTCAAATGAATGGAAAGTTTCCACCAAGTTTTTTAAAGACTTGAAAAATAAAAAATACCAAATCAGACAAACTGTTTATAAAAATATATGCATAAAATAAGAGTACTAGAAGCTAGTCAAGTAATAACGGACTTATGCTATAATCAACATAAAAGCTGAATGTTTCATAAATAGAACAGTGTAACTGAAATACCAAATAGTTTTAGATAAAAAAACACTTATGTACATTGAAAGTTTGTATAACAAGAAAGTTAAAGCAATATTTAAAAAAAGTGTATCGTAGGGGGCTCATATATGGAGCAAGGATGCAAACTACCCATCTCACTTTCAAAAATTAAAGGGGCTTTACCTCTCCCCTTTTCTAAGCTAAAAATCGGCCATCAATCGAAAAATGACAAAATTGATCGTTTCACGTGTTTATTAAAAGAAGAATTGACTTAATAAATTCGTGTTATATATTTTTCTCATGTTATTCTTTCATAAATATTAAAATGGAGCTTGGAATTAAAAGGCAGGTGCCTACAGTCTCTTTTTATGTTCCTTTTTTTTCTTGAGAATTACACAAAACATATTTATAGCATTCTTGAATAGAAAATAACAAAGAAACATAAGCGTTCAATATTCTAAGACCCTTTTCAGAACTGTTTTAAGAGGTTGTGCAATCTTTACCAATAATAAAGCTGAAAGTCTGGATGTCTGTGATGCGCATAGCGCTTTGACTGTTTGGCTGATTTTTTTGAAATTTGGCTCACAATTTGTTTATAGCGTGGGGGTGTGCACCTCAAAGCGATTTTTCAAAAATTTGATTCTGCTCTTTTTCTATTCCAATTTTAAGAACATTTTACCGAGCAAATTATCATAGGGTGGAACATGGGCGAGCAAATGAATATAACAAATTGGCGAGAAATTTATCACCCATTATTTGTAAATTTACAAGCTAACCAAATGACCTCTTAAATTTTCTACTATGGGCAAAGCCGTGCGGGTACCGCTAGTACTTTCATAAAACAAGCCAATTACTTTTACACTGAAAATCGCTTCTCACCTCAATTTCTTCGTGACTTGTAGCTAAATTTGCTTCCAGCTCTTTATTTAAAACTGATTCTTGTGTCAACTTCTCATTCAATTCTGAAACTCTAAAAGAAACAACTGAACTTGAAATGAAACTAAAAGCTAAGCAAAACAAGAAATCAATCATTTCCTCACTAAATATGTTAAAAAGTTAAAATATTTATGCACATAAAACTAGTTCAACCTATTTTTTAAATAATATAACATAAACAGTAAAATACTTTAAAATATAAATTTTACTAAAGACTCAAAAAAAAAAAAGCAAGATGCTTAGTTTTTTGAAGTTTCATGGGTAGGAAGATGAAAACTAAACGCTCCCAAAACAGGGCCTTGGGATCCAATCTGTCCCAAGAATTTCTTCAGCTCCCCCTATTGCCTTTTAAGTTCATTAGAAGGCAGAGTGTATCGCATTCATGAATGTGCCTCATAGCCAAAGAGGCACCTGCAATTAACTTATTAATGCCCTTATGTATTTTAAATAAATTTATTTCTTCACATACACACAATAACTTGCAATGAAAATGAAATTTAAAATGTCATAACAGTTACAGCCACAAAATTTGGTACAATTGAGGCAGTGAGAAGCAAAGGGATGTAAATGGCAAAATTTAAAAATTTGGAGATAACTAGTACAAATGGTAGGTGATCCTCTCCTCTGTCTTGGGGCAAGAGATGGTACTAGTAGCCCTGGTAGGTGCTTCTATACAGCATGATTTGGAAAAAAAAAAATAATGAAAGCCTACCTAGGAGCTAATCTGTAAACGCGTTTTACTCAAAACTTGAAAATGTCCACTTACATCCCCTTTCTTCTCACTGCCCCAATTCATCTTTTGATAAATCTATGAACATTGTCTTTTAGCTGCCAGGCACTTCTTGAAAAATACTGGTCTAAATCATGTTCTTTGTTTTCTGGTTCAATTCATTTAGCTTTTAATAACTTCATTATTTATTTGTAAATTCCCTTCCCTGCCTATGTAATCTTCATCTATTTCTGAACTTGTGTGGTTTGTAACCACAAAAAAAAAAGTATGAAATTTTTAATGCTTGAGTTTAACATTGATTTTATAAGTAATAGTTGATATTGTTCAAGAATTTTAAAAACTTGGAAAACCATAAGTAGACATAAAAATATGGCAGCATATCTACAACAATAATATAATACAGTTGTAACTTTTTTGTATAAACCCAAGGGAATTTTTGATACATCAGATAGTAATTTGCTTTGAAATATTTTATTCAATTAAAAAGAACCTTAATATAATTTTAAAAAACACTAAAAATACCTTAAATTCCAAACCTCAGCTTCTTTCAAAAGCTGGTTACAATTCTGTTGCAATTGTGCCAATTTTTCTTCTCTATCTTCTTTGTACTGCAAAAGTTCTAATCTCTCTTTTTTCAATTCATTTATTTCACTTTCATTCTATATTTAAAAAAAGATATTTAAAATACTGAAATTGAAATAAGCAAATCATTGTTGAAAGTAGTAACAAAATAAGAGATGAATTATGTAATAGTAAAGCAAATAAAAAAGGAACATAACAAAAGATTAAAACCTAAACAGAACTTGGCAAACATATACAAACCCTCAAAAAAGTCTTTTAGGATAAATGTTTTTGGTACAGAAATTTTTTTATAGTCCAAGCTTAAAAAGTAAAATATAACGCATTTAGTAGGAGTGTAGATTGAGTCCCCTCATTTCAATTACATATTCAATGTTAAATATTTTCAATAAATCTAATTGTTCAATAATTTAAAACAGAAGTTTTACTAAAAGATTTTTCAATTCTAAGATATGAGATGGGTCTTTTGTCTAAGAATATTTTGTATCTGATCTTAGATGCTGCCCCCCTCCCCTCCCTAAAAAAGATATAGCTCCTTATAATTAAGTAAAACGAACCTTACGACAACTTAGAAAACTGTTTAGAATATGTACATAATCTTTAAAAAAAAACTTTTAGCACTAGAAGATGACATAGAACATTTGTAACCTGCGACTAAAGTTAAAAACTCAGAGTTCTTAAGCAGGCATAGATCTATAAATTTTGAGCCCAGCCCCCCCTGCAAAAAATTTTGCAGGGCTCCAAAGCGCCAACTGCGTTGATCCCCCCCCCCCAAAAAAAAAAACAAAATCTGAACAAGTGACTGTTGTTACTTGATCGATTGTTGTTTTAACTACTTCAACATTTCTACTCAAATTTTGAATTCATTTGTTTTAATATTTTTATCTATTTATGAGAGTTATGTGAATTTTTTAATAATGATTTTTCGAAACTGTAACTGAAGATACAGTAAAGGCAGTACTTTCAATGATGCTGATGTCTTGGTGGGAATACAAAATGTATTGACTTGATAAAATTACTTGGCTTTCTAAAATTTAAGGCAATAATTACACGAATGTAAAAAAAATTGATACATGAAAAAATACCCGATGAAAATTACATGATGGTCTAATTTTTTCTCTATTAATTTCGTTACAATTTGATTATTGTTAATGCTATTCCAGCATTATACTGAAACATAGAAGAACCCAAAAAGAGATAACTTGGGATTCCTGGCTATAAGAACGATATAGTTTGCTTGGAAATTTAAGCTTTCAGGTATTGTATAACTACTCTATGCATGAAAAGTGTGCAAATCAAATTTTTCCGTTCAAATTATACTAAAATCTGAAGTAAAAATTATTTTTTGTGAACAACAAAATTTAAATCACTTACCTCTTGCAAGATATCATTTAACCTGGCTATAGAATCTTCTAAATCCTGAAGCTTGTTTTCATTTGTATCTTTCTATATATAACAGTAAACAAATGTTTAATGAAATATCTAGAAACAAAACTGTTTCAAATGCTGTTAAGATTTTGTGAAAAATAAAAACTATAATTATTCTAAAATTATTACAACTATAGCTTTTCAATATATAATGTAAAAAAAAATAATAATTTAGATGTTTTTTTTTTTCTGCATCATTGTTTTCTGAAATTATTAGTTATGTTTTTAATTTGAAAAGTTCAAGATAAGAAATATAACATTTTTGCTTCAATGTATTCATCTGTTTAGGAATGAAAATACACAATTCGCTTGTTTGGAGCCTGGAAATAAACTACTAAACATTCTGAACCACCACAAAATACAGGGTGACATTTCAGGTAACAGCATTAATTTAGATATGTCACAAATGACAGGGATGCCCAACCATCCCAAAACAAAGGTGCAGCCCCCTAAATTTTATAAAGGCCCCCCAAAAGCAAGAACTCCCCCCAAGTTAGAAAAAATACCCATCATACCCCCCCCCCCATTTCAATGTCACAATCTGCACCATGGGTGCCGAAGATGGGCACCCCTGCAAATGAGAATGTAACCTCTGATGCTTTCAAAAGAAATTTCAAATTTTAAGCAACAAGCAGCACATGAAATAACATTTTGGTCAACATGTGGTTTCCCTATTATCAATAATGGTCTCATCCAATTTTCCAAATGATTCGACAGGTGATAGGGTAAGATCAACATTTTAACAGGATATGCTAAGACGTTCCACTAACATAGTAAATCTCCCACACCAATCATATTCCATACATAGGCAAATTTATGGAGAAGCAAAGGGGTTTCTTCTCCTTATCATTGTGAGAGGACATAGGAAAATATTAAAATAATAAATTTCTCTAAACAAAAAAAAAAAAGTCTACCCCTCATCAGAATTCAGTCCTAAATCCACCCTTTGTTACAAGCTTGTATAATACTACTAGCCATACAAAGCATGGTGGAAAAAAAATATACTAGATGAATTTGCTGAATGAAAAGCTCTTGGCATTAGGTAAAAGCATTTGAGACCCCTACTGGCTTAATACATGATGGAAATATATCCACTGATTCTAGATTGGTTCATCCAAGTTCATCATCATTTTCTAGTTATATGACCGCAAACTTAAAATACTTCATTGAAGTCACAACAGGAAGACAAAGGACAGATGTTCATCTTTGCCTTCTTCTAACTACTCAGAAAGAAGGTGCATGTAAGAGAAATGTTGTATTCTAAAGTCTGCAACATGTTGCCCCAAGAATTAAGAAAGTGTAGACAAAAACTGATCGAGTAATTAGTTCTTCCTATGCCGGGCTGATGAGTGCTAATAAGCATGAAACTGCAGTCCTCGGCTGGAATTGACTGAGCTGACAGTGTATTTCATGTATTTCTGCCTTAGCCCTGGCTACAGCCGCTATATAGACAGGCCGACGCATCAGCTTAAGTTTAGCCTTTTTGGATCGGATTTTTCATTGTTGCGCTGGTTGGGTTACCACAGTAAAGTTTCGCGTTTCGCCAAATTTTCAGAAAATAATACTTTATTTAATAAACAATTCACGGGCCACTAATAATCGCTCGCGGTGAACAATCACCAAACGCGATTACTCGCCAGAAAAGACAACCACTCAAACACGCGCTCCGATCCAAAAAGGCTGATCTTAAGCTGATGCGTCGGCTCGTATATATATAGGGGCCTTAGCCCTGGCTATAGGGCAGTAACTTACAGAATATACCATGCCTTGCCTTCAATATTCGAGTTGAACCGAACCATTGTTTAGGGCACTCGTCTGGTCTGTGCTAATTCTGTATTAGCTACCAGTTTGTTTGGCACTCTTGGCTTCCTTAAGAGGTTTTCCACCTCCAGCTGAGCCACTTCCTAAGCCGGGCTGATGAGTGCTAATAAGCACAAAACTGCAGTCCTCGACTGGAATTGACTGAGCTGGCGGTGTATTTCATGCATTTCTGCCTTAGCCCTGGCTATAGGGCGGTAACTTACTGAATATGGTTAACATTATTCATCATGTAAAACTTGTCAGCTTAAAAATTTATTTGTAGAAAAATACTTTTTTTTTCTTTTCCTACCAAATTGTTCCTTCTTTTTCAGCAAGAGAAAAAAAAAACCTTGAGATACCCATTCATTTTCCGTCTATCAAAAGAGTTTAAACATGCTTTCATAAAAACAATTCAGAAGCCTGCACAGTATAAAAAAAATTTTGAGCATTAAGAAATGAATAACTTAAATTATTAAAGAGTTCATCAACTTGCAAAATAATATCCAAACGTTTTGTTGTTGCCCCCAGTAAAACATCTTGTAAGCAACTTGCCTTTCATAATAGATGACAAAAAGTAAAACCTATTTTCGACTTCTTTTTCATCTTTTATTGTTACTTATTCTAACTTCTAAAGTGTCACAAATAATAATAATAATAATACATTAATATAGAATGGATGGAATAAAAAAAAAGATAATAACATTAATTCTTGCAAAAAATGATGTACTAGCACTGGGTAGCATGAAACATTTGTAAAAGAATGAATTAATTTAAAATGTTAAAACTCATTAACACCTCTTACATTTTCTTGAAGCTCAGTCTTTTCTTTATCAAAATCTTCAAGTAAAGCTATATATTCATTTTCTTTTTGCCTGAGCATTTCCAGTTCATCTAAGCGGTTTAGAAGTTCATTACTAGTTACCTAAAATAAGTACAGAAGGTTTTTAAAGCTTGACTGAGTAAACATCGAACATTCCATTTAAAATATAGTCAGCAATTTCATTTTGAACTCATCCTGGAAAGAAAATACTTCAGAAATGTTATTACCTTATTCTTTTCTTTCAAACATTCTATTTCTTTAAAAAGTGTAGTAACAGTATTTTTTTCATCGTTTAAAGCAGTTTCTAATTTTTTCAACTAAAAAGAACAAAACATGAAAGGATTAGGACAAAAAAAAAAAAAAAAAAAACTTTCTAGCATATTTTTGCAAAACATTTTAATAAATACAAGTACAAATTTCCCTTTTTAAAATTGGAGCTCATAAAAAAGATAGAACATTTTACACATTTCAAGACAAATTTTTTCGTGAAAAAACATCTAACCACAAAATGAGCAAAAGAAAATTTGTTGAATCATTTAAAAGGTTTACTTGGAGAAATACGGAACATTTATTCAAGAATAATGAAGAAAAATTTCAGCAGTAAACAACCAAAGATGATTTTTTTTTTTTTCAATAAATAAAAAATATATTCATGCACAAACATCAGACAGAAAAAACATATTTCGATGAACGTAATAATGATTGCCAATTTCATATGGGAGAGAAACAAAAGATATGGAATCATCAAGTACGAAGAACTACTATTCTGGTACAAATTAGCACAAGCATAAAACAAAATCAGCTTAGCAAGTAAAAAACGTCACAACTTTTTTATCACAGCAATCGACAACCCCTCAATCGCATTCAACTGGTTGATCTCAAAACTATTTTCAGTCGATTATGGTTACGTTTTTTTACTTTGTTTTTCGCCAGAGTACCACTTATTAATATTATTTCCTGGCAAAAAATTGACTTGAGTTTTAAATCAAAAGTTATTTGAAAAAGTTTCACAATTTTTCTTAATCTCTACAAATACCACAATTCTCAATATTAAAAAAAAAAATTCTTGGTCTATTGTTCTTAAAAAAGAAAAAAAAGTGCACAAATTTTATTGATTTTTGGATAAACCTTGATATAAATGTTTACAACAACAACTGTAATGCAATGTAACAACTTTTAAGCAAGGAAACAATGTTTTAAAAACAATATGTTAAGAAGATGTACTAAGACCTCATCTGGAGTATGCTGTTCAGTTTTGGTCTCCTTATCTCAGGAAAGATATTTCTGTGTTGGAAGGGGTTCAAAGGGCTACTAGACTGGTAAGAGGACTTTCAGATTTAGACTATGATAACAGACTTAATAGGCTTAATATGTATAGTAGGGTGGTTCAAAAAAACTTTTTTTCAGCTAGAGACCAGGACACCCCCTAATTTTTTTTTAGACTTGCTAATAGTATTATGCTGTAAAAGTTTTAGCTTCTTACACAAATTTTAAGTCGGTGCTCAATGACCCCTCAATTTAACATTAGCCGTAGCATCAGGGTTGGCTTTCTGCCGGCAGAAACTAGTTTTTGCCGTGCCAGTGGCAGAAACTGGTTATAACCGGTAAAAACCGGCAGAAACTGGCAAAAACTTAAAAAAGTCTTTAATAACTCAAGTAATTAGTAAATGATATTTGTTTAAGTAAACTAAAAAAATAAACATTATTTCATCATTTAAAAAAATAAAATACCATGCTAGTGCCCTTGATTTAGTTCAGAAAGGGAATTTTCCAATTACAGTGGCTCGTAGTATTTGTATTATTTTAACAAAGGATAAAAAATCATACAAGGGTGCTTAGGAAATAGGAGTGACATACAGAATTAAACAGGTATTACTGATTGTAATTTGCTCACTTATATGCTTCCTCTAAATTGTTTGTGATTAAAATTATCATGTCATGTGCTTGAAGAAGAAAGTGCCAGAATTTTACTTGCCTAAATTTTGTACCTAATGTCACAGCTTTGCAAAACAAACTGGCCCCATTTCTCAAAACTTATTTTTCCAGTCAAAATTTTACCACTACCCCAGTTACTACATGGTGGACCATTTATACAATAGATGAAATTTAACTTTTTTAACAATTAATTATTTTTTCCATACATTTTCTGTTGTATATCAAGAATTAATTTTTCATTTTGTGAGTTTTTGCCAGTTTCTGCCACAAAGTGGCAGAAAGTGGTTTTTGCCATGCCGGTTTTAACCGGTTTCTACCAGTGGTTTTAACCACCTCGGCAGAAACTTGCCAACCCTGCGTAGCATAGAAAATGTCAAATTTAGAAACATTTAATTTCCCCAGCTGTTTTTTTTTTTTTTTTTTTTGTAAATAATTATTTTATTGCAATGTGTATGCATAATACTTGTGTATATTATAATATGTAGTGTCGTTTTTTCATTTCAATGTATTTTTGCAACCTCCCTCCATATGCTGATGAAGTTTGGGGGAGGGGGTTGAGCACCCTCTTTCAGTTGAAATAGGAAGCTAAAATTCTTCCAGTATATTGCTATCCACAAGTCTAAAAATAGACGGGTGTCCTGGTATCTAGGATAAACTTTTTCTTTTTTTTTACATGTATTTTTCAACCACCTTAACGTATAGCCTGGAGCAAAGGAGAGTCAAAGGGGAAATACAAATACAAAAGTGACGACCAGCAACAGGCTCTGGGCCCAGCTAGACTGGTCCTAGTCAATTTACAATCCCCAGTGAAAATCAATGGCCCTCTTAAAACTATCTACTCCCTTGCTCATTACCACCTCTTCTGGTAAACTGTTCCAAGGTTCCACTACCCTGCTAAAATAATAATTTTTCCTAACATCCATGTTAGCCTGAGAAGCTTAAAACAATGACCCCTTGTCCTGTTTTCAGTGCTAAACTTTAGCCCCGTAACATCTTTCGTTTTAATAAATTTAAACAGCTGAATCATGTCCCCATCGGTCTCTTCTTTGCTCAAGACTGTACATTTTTAGCCTTCTAAGCCTGGAATCATAGTCTAAGTGAGAAAGTCCATTTATTAGCCTTGTAGCTCGCCTTTGAACCCTTTCCAATACATTAATGTCTTTCTTAAGATAAGGAGACCAAAACTGAACAGCATACTCCAAATGAGGTCTTACCAAACTTCTATATAAGGGCAGAAGAACTTCTTTAGATTTATTTGAAATAGATCTATTGATAAACCCAAGCATCTTATTGGCCTTGATAATATGATTCAGTTGTTTAAATTTATCAAAATGAAAGATGTAAATGGGTTAAATTTTCTCACGGAAAGCAAGACAAGGGGAGATAGGGGGTTTTAAGTTATTCAAAACTCAGGCTAACCTGGAAATTAGGAAAAATTACTCCTTTAGTAGGGCTGTGGGCACTTGGAACAGCTTACCGGAAAAGGTGGTAATGAGCAAAAAGGGGTGGACTGCTTTAAGAGGGCCATTGATCTTCATTGGGGACTTATAAACTGACTAGGACAACCCTAACATGGGCGAGCAAATGAGCATAGCAATTGGCGAGAAATTCATCATCCATTATTTGTAAATATACAGGCGAACCAAATGACCTTTTAATTTTCTACTACGGGCAAAGCCGTGCGGGTACCACTAGTGCTAAATAAAATGAAACTTTTTTGCTACCTATGTATACATATTTTCCGCCACTGTAAGTTCGAGCCTGCTTGATAATGATGCAAGTCTCCACCATAAATGGTGTGTGAAAAGGGCCTCGCCAATGGTATAAAAAGTCGGTCATCTCATGTACTATGTTGTTGGCGAGTTTAAAACACATATCCGCAATTCAAATGAGTGTTTCATGTAAAGTAAAGAACTAACAGTAAATTTTCAATTTTAAAATAAATGATATTTTAGCATCTGAAATTGTTCTTGTGTAATTTAATTGTTAACTTAACATTATTTCAGCAATTTGAAACAATTATTTAATGAGCATCAAAGTTCATTTCGATGAGAGTGAACCTACAATTTAAAGTCAGGTGTCTTTTTAACTACACCGTGAATACAAGACAACCAGGCAGGGATGACCAAACGTAGCCAAAAGTTGCGTTTTGGAGACTTGAGGCTTTAAATTTTGAAAATGGACCACAGATCCCCTATTTATGACCAAAAATGGCGCTTATGACTCCCCCACCCTACCCGTTTGGACATGACCCATTCCAAAACCAGAAGCTGTGTCCACCCTTGAAGACAACCATGTATTTCTATCGTATATGAAACAGTCGGCCAACCCCTCTCAAGTTGATCTTGGAGTTAGCGGAACTTCGAAAATAGACCATCAGTTAATTTAGGTTGCCCACTGCCGACTTTTCCTGCAGTGCACAGAATAAAACTACATAAAGCATTAAAATATGTACTAAATATGGGACATTAAATATATTGAGCAGTTTTTACTTAGCAACAAATTTATAGTTACTGAGCAGCAAAAATACTGTAGACTGAGCTCATCTGTCTTTAATGTTGAATTATGGTATGTCATAAACCCTCAATTTTTTTCCCATAGACAAAGAATGATTTTTTTTTTTTAAATATGCAATCAGGGGAAAAATACTGAGTTTATTAAATATTAATTATAGGACTCCGTGTATTACTCAATAGAAAAGTGATTTAAAAGATCTGGGGATATGATTTTAAATATTCAGATGCACTCACCACAAAACAACATAAATTAAAGTGCTTTACATTTCAGATATAATAAATAAAATTTGGTGTTAACTATAATACAGATGCATAAAGATATGAGTGAAAGTATGAATAATAATATCCTATCGTAGGCAGTAAAACAAATAGACAAAAAAAGTCATCACTATACTTTTGTTCCCCCCTTTTTTTCATTGAAAGCTTATTTTATATTAAAAAACTAGATATGTTATTTATTTCATTAGAACTGTTAAATAAACCTATGATTAAAATCACTGAACAGGTCATGCAAGAAATTAAAAAGCAGAAAATTAATTTGAAAAAAACTCGGAAATTGAAAATAATAACCTCTGCATTGGTAACCTCAAGTTTTTCTTCCAAAATGTTTTTCTCTGCAGAAAGAGTATATGCATTTTTTTCAACAGCTATGAGTTGAGCTAAATGTTAAGCAAGGAAAATAAATTAATAATCATGATGGAAAAGAAATGTTTAATACAAACTTATATTAATGCAGCTCAAAATCAGAGAAACTGAAAAAAAAAGTATGAAGCAATTATTATTAATTATTACTTTATTCTTTGCTCTGTTTGTTAAGCTGTGAGCTTTTAAAAGAGCTCTGCTTATTAACTTTTAGTGGCAGCTCAACCAGGACATGTGATTGTTCTTGGGAGAAAAAAAAAACATTTATCTTGTGCAATACCAAGAAGGGCCAAAGTTAAAAGTTACTTGTTTATTATGGCTATGATATATACAATGACATGTTAAACAAGATATTGAGAATACGCTCTTTACAATATTAAGTAGCTCATTATGCTTTAAATGACTTCTGAAGCAAACATTCTAAGTCATATGAAAGGTTAAACATATTAAACTATATATTCATGTCAAGAGCAGTAAGCTGAAGCTATCGGCAAAAACGGACAGACTAAACTGAGCTGCTGAAAAACAACCAAGTCTAACTTGGGTTGAAATTGAGAAGGATCAGCATGAGGCAATATGCCGGGAGCTTAAATGCTACTGGCAATTTGCATATTCTGCTGACGTGATCTTGTTGCAAGAAGGAAAGAACGAATGAGAAAAAACTGATGCAAATTAAGGTCGCCAATACTTTTGGGAAATAATTTACCTCTTTTCGTAACAATAATGAGGATACTTTATTCATTAGTGGCATATGGTCTTTTTTATTGATGAGAGCAATTTTATTTCAGAAGGTAACTGAAGTATAGATGTATACATAAAGAATGTATGATGAGTGAAGCATATGAATGCCAAGATCACACAAGATTAAGTACATTGTGTAACATCACAGTACTCATTCTACAGATTAATCATTAAATACATATGACATTGCATAGTTCAAATAGGACAATATAAATAGATATCAAAAAGTTTATTTAAATGTGAAATTATCTTCTACAGATATTTTATTAGAGCAATGAAGTTTACAAAGTAGGCATTGTAAATAAGAATAAAGTAAAAGGTAACGAATAAATACCTTTGTGCTGAAGATTCAAAAACTCAGTAATCCAATGTCATAAAGCACAAAAATTGCAAAATATTGCAGACACGTGTTTCGGTTTTACAAGGAACACCTTTTTCAATGCAAAGAAATGTGAGCTTCTCGGATGACTTTTCATCCAGAAGCTCACATTTCTTTGCATTGAAAAAGATGTTCCTTGTAACACCAAAACACGTGTCTGCAATATTTTGCAATTTTTGTGCTTTATGACGTTGGATTACTGAGTTTTTGAAAGTAAAAGGTGTTTTTTTTTTGGCTACAAAGGAACTTTTAAATGGACTTTTTACATGGAACTTTTACTTTTCATGTGAGTGTTTTTTGTTTTGCATTTATTATTTTTCACCTGGTGTGAGCACAATTAAATAAAATTGAGAAATTAAATAAATATATACTACATCAAAATATTTATTGCAATTTTAATTTAATAGTTTTAATATTTGATTTCAAAAATGCGGGAAAAAATAACAACAATAAATAAACAACTATAATGGATATATAGGATACTATCTGGTGTAGAAATAAGTTTTCAAGGATTTTTTTTTTAAAGTTTGATGTTTTATTGTGAAAAAATGGTTTTGTGTTCAGTTTTCGAAGGATTGTCCATCGTTGGTCACTACCTTTTTCCATCTTTCTGGCAATTTTCGGATGTCTACTCGAAAAAAGGATGCATCTTTTGATGCAATACACGAATTGATCCAGTTTTGAACTTCTTCAAAATAGCAAAAGTGCTGATCCTCAAGAGCATGTGTCATCGACAAAAACAAATAGTAGTCGGAATGGGCAATATCTGAGCTATATAGCGGGTGGGGTAAGATTGCCCATTTCAGGGTATCGAGGTATGTTTTGACCAATGGCGCGACGTATGACCGAGCGTTATCATGTTGCGAAATTATTGTTGCGTCTCTCCTTATATTGTGGCTGTTTTCCCCGCAGTGCTTGGCTCAAATACATCGAGTTCGGTAAAGTTGTTTGGCACCAGTCTTTGTCCAATAAAGCCTCCAATTCGGCGTCTTCAAACTTTTGTGGCTGTCCATCATGCTCTTTGTAATTGGTATCAAAATCACCACTTCTGAAACGTCTATACCAAAACTCACACGTGGAAATTGAGGAAGCATAATCCCCGTAAACTTCTTGCGGCATTCGATTGCCTTCAGCCGCAATTTTCTTCAAATGGAAACAGAAAAGTGAACTTTCCTGCAAATTGTGTTTTGTTGGCACAAAAGTTGACATATTCAGAGCAAACAAAAACTATGTTGTTTCCACTTCAGCAAAATGTCACATACTGAAAATGAAAGCGTAACGATGAGGTCATAAAATTAAATTAGTTGCAACATTGTCCGTTTCGATTTAATACCAGTGACACTATCTCTTGAAAATCCTTTAGCACTTATTTGTACACCAGATACAATATTCAACTTCAATGTTAAAACATTTGACAAATCTTAACCTACCAGGGTCTCGGCATTATGGCTAGTCAGGAAAAACAGCTATTTCTTCCTATTTTTGGACACATGATTATCTAAATGTTTGTTATTTGTGCTATTCAATTAAACAAAAAGTATTATGATAAAATATAATATTTCTCATTTTCTACAGACGTCTGTAGTGTGTCTGTGTGGGAGGGGGGAGGGGGCTAGTGATGATTAATCATTAGCAGAATATTTTAAAAATATAATACAATATAGTACACAGGGCCTGATTACTGAATAGGCCATGGCCTAGGGCCCCTGCTCTTTAGGGGCCTCAAATGGCTAAAAATGTTTTTATGCAATGGCTAAAATTGTAAGGCTTAACTACATTAGGGCCCCAAAAAAAGCATTTGGCCTAGGGCCCACTGACATACTAATCAGGCCAAGTATGCTTGTTTCTACACCAGTAGTAACTAGCTTAACAACCAGTTAGATTACATGAAATACAATACAGCAGCTAAAACTTACCAGACAGTTTATTTTCTTTTGACTTCTCCTATAAATATGAAAAGAAAATTTTTTTTAGTCACAAAACTAGCACAATGAATTAAATTAACATTTCATTCTATCGACTTGATTAAAGAAATATAAACATATATGACTAAAATAAAAAGCATTGCCATATAACAGATATTTAACAGATTTGTTAAGGGCAAAATCAACTCAATGTGTGATGAATAAATATTTTTCTTCAAAATAATCACACTACTAGAAGCAGGTACACAGTTACTTCTTTGCCAACTTTTTAAAATTTAAAGGTTACTTTTAATCACTTCAAGCTTTTTTAAATGGTTGAAAATATTTTGCACACATTACACAACTTAATCAAAATGAAATTGAATTCAGATAACTTTGATACTTAAAAGCTTGCACTTTAAGTGATCCCAGGCTAACATTTAGAAATTTTCAAATGAAGTTTTAGTGAAAAAAAAATTTATTTTTATGAAAAAATTCTAATTTTTGCAAAAAGGTTTCATTTTCCAACATGAAAGCACCAGAAGCATAAAAAAAGGCAAATATATATATATATATATATATATATATATATATATATATATATATATATATATATACTTTACTGAGTTAAATAGTTTGGGAACTGTATTTTAACAAAGATACAATGATCAGTAATAGTAATTATTAATTTAGTAGGAAATCGCTCGTTGAGGTATTACTGGTGAAAATTGCTTCTACATTTGAACAAAACTATTGCCTGTTTGGTGAAATTTTGATAGTTGAAATTGCAATTCTCACTCCAGTGGATTATCCCTAAACTCCAGTAGATAGCGTTAATCGTTTACCACTTTTGTATCTCCATTCTCCTAAACTTAGTCTTGCCAGTAAAACAGTTAAGTTACCAGATCCAATTCAGCCTTGTCAAAGTAAAGCATTTACCTGCATGTCAAACATTGCCAAAAACTATTAGCAAATGATAAATAACTCACTGAGTTTTTGGTACTTAACAATGAAATAATGCTGTCATGCATGCTATGGCATGAGTTTCATTGTTGGTGACTTCAAAGCGTTACCCGATCAATGATTTTGGCCATTAAATATGTGAGAACTGACATAGGAGTTCACAAAGTTAAAAGCAAAGCTCAAAACCTCTTGATTTTGGATACTTTTTGCTTACATTCCAACTGATTTTCCAGAACATGAGACTTCACCGATTTCCCAGCACTTTATAACCTCCTATCAGTGCAGTCAAAAAAAGATGATACAAGAACGCAAATATGAGACAGATAGTATTTAAAAAAATAATAAAGCACATTTAGAATATTTTTTCTGTTTATTAACATAAAATAAAAAAAATTAGAAATTGCAGAACAGTTCACTGCATTAAGATAAATTTAATATGCAAAAAATTAAAAACTTGAAAAAGTTATTGAAATACAAATAAATTAAACAGTTGATTAAAAATGAGCTCCATGCTGAAAGTAATCAAAAAAAAAAAAAAAAAAAAAACATATGAAAGAAAAATGTTCTTAGTACCTTTATAAAAACAATTGCTATGATGAGTAGAACACATGGCACTGCACTAAGAGCTGTGAAAACAGGAACACGATGAGGGATTCCTTTTTGGTCTAGATCCATCAGAAAAGAATAAAACGGTTCAGGAACCTAAAAGAATAAGTAAAGTTGAAGGACTTACAGTGAACAATAAGTTGTACTTGAACTATTTCCTTTGAAAATGAAATTTTTCAAACAAAAAGCATACAGACAATAAATAAAAATTATTAAATTAAAAATTATGGAGGGGAGATTAAAAGTTTTTTTTATAAACCTATTGAGAAAAATAAATGCGGCCTCAGGCACAATCTAGCAAGGAGGCTCTGTGACAGATGTAAGGGGCTGATATTTATGATGAACCTGTTTTCCAACACAGCAGAAGTAAACTTATAGATCAATATTAAAGGTTCATTCAAATGAAACCAGGTCAGTGCGTCTAACTTCACATTAGACGTTAGATGATGCCACGTAACTGCATGTATGGAGACACCATCTATTGGTAGAGAGACTAACGCATGCGCAACATTTCATGTTGCACAGTGACAGTGTGGATAAACGCCGAAGAGAAGGTGATCACACAATTTATCGTCCACTAAGAAACATGTAATTTTTTGACCACAAAGAACCCACTCAGAGGGAAGGGGCCAACTTCCTGGGCCCACTGCTTGTTGAGCTCCTGAAACAAGGAACCACCATCAATGCCCAGCGTTATCAAGCCACTTTATAGAGCCTTAGACGAGCCAATGAGTTGAAACGGCCAGGCATGTAGTCCAAAGGCATCCACATATGGCCAATGTGGTGAAGACGACATTGCAGTAGTTTCGGTGGGAAACGCTGGAACAGAAACATCCACTGTACACACTTTCACTGTATGAGTTTCATGTTTTTGGACCTCTAAAACAAGCTATTCGCAGACGACACACTGGATATCGCGGATATCACATGGACGACGAAGTGTGTGACTGGGTTCACACACACACACAGTCCTGGATCCGATAGTAACCTACTAGCTTCTTCAAAGATGGAATTGACTGCCTAATGTCGCAATGGGATAAAGGTGCCAACAGTTTTGGCGACTATTTTTGAGTAAAATCGTAACCGTTACTTTAGGCTAGTGACCAGGTTTCATTCGAATGCCCCTTATATATCCAAAAAAAAGCTTTTGTCTTATCGCTATGAAACATTTGTATGCAATAATTTGTACTTACTGTTTTATAACTGTGTTTTTTGAATTTATTTTATGCAGAGGCAGTTTTTTTTTAAACTTTATATTTTGCAAATTTCCTGCATTTTGTTTGCTTCATTCTCTCTATGTATGAACTTTTTTACATATAATTTGATTTCAAATACTTATAGCAAAGATAAAATTTACCTTGTGTGTTTTTTTTTTTTTTTTTTCAATTATTTTGAAGTTTTTAAACTTAGGAAAAATTTTAACAGCAAATAATTTTAACAGTGACTGAGTTGCAATGCTCTGTTTGAATACAAAGCCATGGCAGAAGACAGAAAATTGTTGATTAGGTTTGCAGATTTGGGAGAGTTGACTATTTATTATTCTATGTGCTTACATTACATTATTTATTTATTTATTTGGCAGTTAAACTTGAAATAACTGCTATTCATAGGGGTAAAGGAATAAAACATGGAACAGAAATATAGAGGATCTACACATCAACATTCAAGCCAATTTCAAAAGTAACTTACCCATAATAAAATACTTTCTACAAAACACCTTAAAGCTTCCAGTCCATTTTCGAAAGTATAATTTTCAGTAGTTCCTGAGTCTGTCGAATTTTCCTCACCATCTGGGTCAATATCTGTATCACTCTTAATATCTCCTTTAAGATTACGTTTTTGATACAAATTTTGTGAACCATCACTCGAAATGTCTTCCGATTCCGGTATACTTAGCAAGTTTTCAAAATCTGAACTATGTTCACTGATGGAGCTTGGAGCAGTATCATTCTTGGTTTCAAATATGTTTTGTTTTACGAAAGCATTTGTAGTATCGGACACATGTTCTGATTCTGTTTGAACATCTTTTGATGAAGTTTCATTCATTGTATCAGTTAAAATTTCCTGCTCATGGTCTGTCAGTTTTTCATGTAGATCAGGGTAAGCTTTTGAGTCTACATTATTTCTACCATCTGCGATTTCAGATACTTCAGGTTTTAAATCTTCACTGAAAGGCAAATTTTTTGCTGTATCTACTAAAGAGTCAGTTTTCCCTTCGGAATCAATTTCAGAATTATAATTTGATTCTGGTTTTTTGTATGTAGATTGCTCACTATTTGGCTGCAACTTCGCATCATGAGAACCAGTTTCTTCAATCGATCCATTTTCGGTCACTTCCAATTTTTCCAACTCCGAATGCTTTTCTTTAAGTAAGTTTTGTTCATCTGAAAGAAAACTGTTTAATCCACTATAAGGATTTTCTTCTGGTGGTATACTATTGTCTGGGATGGGATCTTCCGGGAAAATAACTTCAGTCCTTTCAGAATCCTGGTTTTCATCATTATCCTGAGCTTCTTGTTCATCACCAATCTCTAAATTTTCATCATCCTCAATGTCTTCATCATCACTTTCTAAAGCGTTCACACTATCCTGATTAAAAGTCTCACTTTCAGCATCTACCAATGGTTTTGGAGGCACTTGGGATTCTTGATTCATACTGGTTGTTGAACTGATGGTATCTTTCTCAGCATCCATCAATGGTTTTTGAGGTATTTGGGATTCTTGAAGCATATTGGTTCTTAAATCCACAATATCTCTTTCGGATTCAGTCAATGGCTTTTGAGGAATCTCGGATTCTTGATGGATGTTAGTTCTTGAACTCATTATATCTATCTTGGAATCTGCTGATGGTTGAGAAAATGCAGATTCCTGACGCATGTTGGTTCCTGAACCCATTATATCTGTCTTGGAATCTGCCGATGGTTGAGAAAATCCAGATTCCTGATACATTTTGGTTCCTGAACCCATAATAGGCTCATTTCCGGTATTTACAAAGTTACGTTCAAGGGAATTAGATTGACTAGGATCTGGTTGTATAGAATAACTGGTATGAGCAATATTTTGTTCTGATTGTACAGTTTGACTAGAATACTGATTATCAAAAATATTTTCATCACTTATTCCTTGCTTTTGAAGTAAAGCTAGTGTTCTAGACATATCCTCATCATTTTCCAAATCTTCAGTATCAGGATCATTTGGATTAGGAAGGGATGCCTGAATGTTTTGCGTTTGAAATGGCTTATCATGTTGAACAGAAGTCGGAAGCACATTTGAAGCTCGTGGCAACTGATTGACATCAACTGTATCTGAAGCAAAATTGGGAGGATGAGAATTTGGTGGAAGTGAACCGGGAAAATTTAAATCAGGTCGATATGAATTTGTCATTTCAATGTTAGGTTGTATTCGGTTATTCATCCTGGAATTCAGCTCTTGAGAACCTACTCCTCCAAAATTAGGCTCAGGAATGCCAGATTGAAATACAGTTTGAGACTGCGAAGCGAATGCAGTTGATTGGGGTCTCAGTTGACTGTGCTGCCTGTGCTGAAAACGATCCCATTCTGAATGACTGGGCTGTATGAGATTAGATTTCTCTTCAACATGGTGATGCACTACCTTAGTGTTTCCGAAATTTACAATTGTATCACTATGATGAATAGTTGAAGAAGGGGATATGTTTTCAGCATCGTAAAATTCATGACTAGATCCAGGAACAACAGAATGTGATGCATGTACTTGTTTATGAGATTCAATATGATCAGCAAAATACTCGGAATTCATATGGAAGTTTGGACCTTCACTCCCTGAAAGGATAAAGTATGATTTAAGAACATGACAGATATTTATGACAAATGACATACGTCTATATAAATAAAACAGAGAACGTATGTGTTATGTGTGTATATATATATATGTATAATATGTGTGTATGTTCCCTATTCAAATCCACAGTTTACGTTCGATCTCTGCAAAATTTGGCACGTAGGTTCTTGGATACCCGAGAAAGAATGTATGGAGGTTTTCAAACACCAAAAAATCACCGAGTTGTTTGAATTTTAATTTTTTGGAGCCAAAAATGCCATTTTTTAAATATGAGGGTGAAAAAATCTGGGCTGTGCAATCGATCAGGCATAAAATTAGGATAAAATATCCATAGAAGCCCCTGATTTTTCAGCATGAGACAAAATTTGTTCCAATGTTCCAAGGTAATTAGAATGTGAATTACAACTGTTTTAAACTAATTTCATGCTACAATGCAGGTAAAGGCCTTTTTTTTTTTCTCGAATATGAAATAAAATTCTGGATTTTGTTTTAAGGTTTTTTCTGTAATTGGGGGATTTAAGACTGTTACAGAATTTTTTCTTCAAGCCTGATCGTTGAACATGCGTCACTTAACATAACTTTTATTTTCAAGGTACACACTGATCGATTTATCACAACAAATGAAGAAAATCTGAACGTGTTTTCAAGCAAGAAATTCAAAGATGCTTATGACTCATTCAAAACATTTCCTGCTTCAGGTGGATATTTTTTCCATGTCCTGAACAGATGCTATGGCAGTTAATGGTTGTTTCAAAGATAAGAAACAGATAGACACAAGAAAAATCTATAGCATATAGCTCTGTAATGGACCAAAAACCAGACTGACATTTAAAATCTTGCAAGAAGCACTTTAAATAAATTATAAAAAGTTTGTTTCAACTATAATTTTTATTTAAGTTAAAGAATTTTTTCTAATTTTTTATGCTATCGTATTTTTTATAGTATAAACTGTGGGTAACAAATTTTGGTACATTGGAGC
The DNA here is from genome assembly GCF_026930045.1 of Uloborus diversus. Classification (NCBI taxonomy): domain Eukaryota; kingdom Metazoa; phylum Arthropoda; class Arachnida; order Araneae; family Uloboridae; genus Uloborus; species Uloborus diversus. Next base: position 179,022,892 of record NC_072734.1, read on the forward strand.
ATTGTAGGGGGGGGGGATATAATTTGCAGATAATATAGTGTAATTTGTTGCATGGGAATTGATGAAGTAAAAAATATGCATAGTAAAAAACCTCAATGTGTTATTCAATAGCCTATGTATTGTGTAAAAAAAAGACATGTAGCATGTAACACATGAAGCATGCAATTAAAAAATGTTAAAAAATATTAAAAATATCATGTTTTAAAGTGTAACAGCTGAAATTGTCAGAAATTTTGAGAAGTATAACTTTTAAAAATGCTTTTAGCATTGAACATTTAAGAAAACTATGAAACTGTTTACACACGCTTTTTTTTAGAATGAAATGATCATTAGCAACAAACTAAATGATATTTACAGGGTTTGGGAATTGCGATTGATAAATACTTGAGGGCTGTCCAATATTAGCCAGCAATCAAGATCAAGGGATGAAGAAAGAATTTATAAATAAAGATTTGTTCACCATGATGCAGAACTCCTTAGAAATTGGTTTTAAGTTTTAACAAAGGCTTATTACAAGAAACAAATTGTACCATAAAATATTCTCTAGTTTGTACATTAATCTATAAAAATATCAATTGACATGCAAAACCAGTTTTTAACTTTTTGTGTCAAATGATGGTTTAGTAAAGAAAAATTCTGTACTTCCGAAAGGAAAAGCATTCCCTGATTATGTTTTGAAAGGAAAGCTATTTTCATACTTTCAATCCCAATTCTAAAAGGTTAAACAGCATAATTTACAATTTTATTTCTTGCCCTTCATATGTTTGTTTTACTTTTGTTGTCTTTTACACTTCAAAGTACAGTATGACCCCAATTTAACGATTGCCAAGAGACTGGTAAAAGTTATCCTTACATCAAGGATATCATTAAATCAAGAAACATACACAAAGTTTGTCCAGAAAATACATATAAATAAGTTGGGGTGACGTATTACGGCATCAATGCAGTTAAATCGGGACCAGTGAAAAGTATCATTAAATAGAGGGAATCGTTAAATCATGTATTGTTGATTTGAAGTTATACTGTATCTGCTAGGCATTTTATATTTTACCATCCATGATGCATAGTTAAAAAAAAAAGTCTTTCAAAGAACCATCATTGAAAAAAATATTTCTGCAGTTTTGCAAGAGACCAAAATTCTTATTTTAAGATGGCCACAAATAATTTTACAGGGATTCATAAAAAAATTATAAACAGCAAAATTATACCAAAAAATTGCGAGTTAAATGTGGGTCAAGAAAAGCAGAGGATTGTAACATTGATGTTTAGTTTAGGTAAATATAATAATGGATGAATTACAGTAGCAAATCTAATCTATAAATTAATTCAGAAAAAAAATGTGATGGTGAGTTTCCTTTTGCATATCACAAATAACAATGTTTTCTCTTCATGAAAAAGCTAGAGTTGACAACTTTCAGATGGAGAAGTTGAAAGAGTTTATCTGCTTAGAAATTAACTTACAATGCCGAAATTGAACTGATGTGTAGCTAAATCTGATAGCTAATCAAGTACTATACATAATTCTGATTCTTAAATGATGGTAATACACAAAGCACATCAAGATCAAGTCAAAGTAAATTTAAAAACTCTGAAGCCCAATCAATATCGTTACTGAATAATGCAAAAACATTTTAGTGCAAGTACGCAATCCTAAAATTCAGGGGTTCATTTTTTTCTTTTTTTGAAAACCTTGTACAACAAAACTATATGAATACCACATAATTATTCAGTCAATTCCAGTCGAGGACTGCAGTTTCGTGCTTATTAGCACTCATCAGCCCGGCATAGGAAAGTGACTGAGCTGGAGGTAGAAAACTTCTTAAGGAAGCCAAGAGTGCCAAACAAACTGGTAGCTAATACAGAATTAGCACAGGCCAAACAAGTGATTGAAGCAATGGTTTGGTTCAACTCAAAGATTGAAGGCAAGGCAGGTATATTCAGTTTCTGTATTAGTTACCAGTTTGGTTGGCACTTTTGGCTTTCTTATGAGGTTTTCAACCTCCAGCTCAGTCACTTTCCTATGCCAGGCTGATGAGTGCTAATAAAGGTAAAACTGCAGTCCTCGGCTGGAATTGACTGAGCTTTTTTTTTTATTATTTATTTATTATTTTTTTATTTTTTTAAAATTTATTTACTTATTTTTTTTTTTGTGGAATGTTTCATGTGCCACATAATTAGTTTGTTACTTATAAATGAACACTAGAATTATGGTGATCTTCATGTATATAGAAATAGGGTGGGAGTCATTTTTACATAATGTTGTATATTTGTAAAAAATAGTTTAAAATAAACATATTTAGAATAAATGCAATTTATTTAAAGGATGCAGATATTTTAAGTATGTATATTGAAGCATTTTAAAAAAAGTTTAAAAACTCTGAAAATTACTAGCGCTGTATCATTTGCATTTCAGAAACTAGCAACTAGTGCTCTTTTATGTAAAAAAAAACATTATAAATGTTTCAAGTTCTTGTAATGATATATTCTAACAGGCATGCTTCAGGTTCTGCTTAGTTTCAGCATCAGTAAATGTATTTGCAATTCTTTTGTTCTCAAAAGGGTCAAAATGATACCTGCTCACACTTTTGGGTATAACCCTTTATTATTATTATTTTTTTAATCAATATTTTTGAAAGTTTTATGTTATTAAACAACCCTATCCTCATAAATTAATAGCCAATGATAAAGTAACTGGCATGTTTCAACAATGAAACTCGCGCCAAGGTATGATAATCTGATAATATGTTTTGTTAATGTTTAACATGCAGGGAAATGCTTTATCGTGACAAGGCTGAACTCGATCCGGTGACTTAACTGTCTTACTGGTAAGACTGTTATTTTGGGAGGATAAGGAAACGTGAAAATGGTCAACAAGGATCGCTATCTACTGGAGTTAATGTTTAATCCACTGGAGTTAGGGTTAAACTACCCAATTTAACTTAAACTACCAAAATGTCACCAAACAGGCAATCGCTGCATTCAAATGTACATAGAAGCCCATTTTCACCCCTCATACCATGACGAGTGACTTTCTAGTTACTTAGAAAAAGTCAAAGGATTAAGCTTTTTATAAAAATATGGAGGAGTAGTTAGCAAAAAAAGTTTGCTTGGGGTCAAAGTGACGCCTGCTGTAATTTTAGTGTTGATACATAAACCATGCTTTGGTCTTCTTTATCTTTATCTTTACTAATAATAAAGCTGAACGTCCTCTGTCCGGATCTCTGTGATGCGCATAGCGCCTAGACCGTTGGGCCAATTTTTATGAAATTTGGTACAAATTTAGTTTGTAGCATGGGCGTGTGCACCTCAAAGCGATTTTTCGAAAATTCAATGTGGTTCTTTTTCTATTCCAATTTTAAGAACAAAATCATCATAAGATGGATGAGTAAATTACGAAATTATCATAATGTGGAACCGTAACATGGGCACAAGCCAATTGGCCAGATACGAAATTATCATAACGTGGAACTGTAACATGGGTCAATTGGCGAGAAAATTCACCATATATTATTTGTAAATATACAGGCGAACCAAAAGACCTTTTAATTTTTCTATTACGAGCAAATCTCGTGCGGGTACCACTAGTTAATAATAAAGCTGAAAGTCTGTCTGTCAGGATCTCTGTGACTTACATAGCGCAAAGACCGTTTGGCCGATTTTCATGAAATTTGGCACAGAATTAATTTATAGCATGGGGGTGTGTACCTTGAAGCAAGTTTTTGAAAACTCGATTTTGTTCTTTTTCTATTCAATTTTTAAGAACATTTTATCGGGCAAATTATCACAACGTCGACGAGTAAATTACCAAATTATCATAATGTGGAACCGTAACATGGGCAAGAAAAGAACATAGCAAATTGGCGAAAAATTCATCATCCATTATTTGTAAATATACAGACGAACCAAATGACCTTTTAATTTTCTACTATGGGCAAAGCCGTGCGGGTACCACTAGTTATACATAAAATGATGACTGAAACATGATTACCATCAGCACATTCCAAACTTCACAATACCTTTGCCACTTAACTACATCACTTGAACTGAATTTTATGAGTACTTACTCATGTTTTGTGCTCCATAACTGCTTTCCTGAAAGTGTAGATCCACATTTGGTGAGTGAAACATATTACCAGGAATAGATTGCATTTCCTGCTCATAATAAAAGCTATTACTAAAATAATCTTCATGATCATGAGCGACAGTATTTGGATCAGCATTCATTTGCTCAGACCAACCAGTCTCTGAATTGTCCCAAGACATTGATGGACCCATTTGACTAGAAATAGTATGCTGATGATGGTCAATCTCCAAAAACTGTAAAAGAAAAATATATAAGTATAGCACAGTTGCCAACATGGGTGGCAACTGTGTGCCACCCATCTAAATGTGTAAAGAACTGATGCTGTTTTGTATAATAAAGAAGTAAAGGGTATAATAAATAGTTAGTGTATAATATTTAATAATAAATAAGTAAGATGCTGTTTTGATAATAAATTATAAATCCTACTAATGGCATGAAACAAACTTGCATGCTCAGCTTTCAAGAAACTTTTCTTTTTAAAAGTTTTGTTGCCTAATTGATATACCAAACATTGATATATATTGATATATCAAAGCATGCAATCAAATGTAATTCAAAAAACTAGAGAGAAAAAAATCTATTTGATTATTAGTAATTCATCATGAGACGTATACAAAAAACTTTAGGAGAATAATGGGTCGTTTTTCAGTAAAACTAGGGTAGACACATTTCCCAAGACGATCGTATAAGGAACACTACAATTGAAATAGAAGGGGTAGCAGAAAAAAAAGCTGGTTTCTGCTCTACCATATAGAAACGGGTCACGTAATACTTGGTTATTAAGAGTATTGCCAGTGTTTGGTCATTGACGATAGGCAGGGGCGTGCATGGGGGAGGGGGAGAAGGGACACCTGTTGGCCGGGGCCCGAGCCTGAAGGGGATCTAATATTTTTTCAACACAGGATATTGAAATAGATAGCTGTAATGAACTGCCGCCTCCCCCGACTAAACAGAAAAGTGAACTAGGGGAGAAAAAAGCGAAAATATGACAGTGACTATTTACAAATGGGCTTTTATTTTACTGGAGAAGAGTCTGAACCTAGACAGACCGCTTTGTCTTCTCTGCAACGAAGTTCTAGCGAACAGCAGTTTGAAACCGTCACTTCTGAGAAGACACCTCGAAACAAAGCATCCGACACACAAGGACAAACCTATCGAATATTTTAAAAGAAAATTGGAATATAATAAAAAGTGTAGCATCTCTACGTTCCTGTTAGAATCCAACGAAGATAGTAAAATGGCCCTTGAAGCTTCATATCGAGTCAGTTACAGAATTGCAGCCACGTACAATTGCAGAAAATTTAATTGGACTGTGTGCTAAAGATATTGCTAAGTTTATGCTGGGAGAAAAGTCAGCAAAAAAAAAAAATTGACCTGGTTCCGCTATCAAACAACACAGTATCACGCAGAATTACTGATTTGGTAAGTAATGTGGAGAAAGAACTTGTGAATAGAATAAAAGAGAACAATTTTGCGATCCAGCTTGATGAGTCGACTGATGTAGCAAACGCTGCAATGTTACTTGTCTATGTTAAGTATATTTTTAACGATACAATTAAAGAAGATGTACTGTTTGCAAAACCTTTGAAAACCAACACAACTGGAGAAGCAATTTTCGAACTGGTCAACAGTTACTTTGAAGAAAATGGAATAGATTGGTCTTTGTGTGTGGGTGTGTGCACGGATGGTGCAAAATCAATGACAGGAAAATTTGTTGGCTTTGTGGTGCGAGTAAAGAAGATCAACGAGAAAATTGAATGGACTCATTGCTGCATTCATAGACAAGCATTAGCATGTAAGCGTATTCCCGCAGAATTATCCGCTACTTTGAATGATGCGGTAAAAATTGTAAATTTCATAAAATCACGTGCCACAAACTGCCGTCTATTTCACGCGCTTTGTGAGGAATTGGGAAGCCTTCATGTTACTTTACTTCTTCACACAGAAGTTAGATGACTTTCCCATGGCAAAATTTTGACACGCTTATTTGAATTGAAGTCAGAAGTCCAAGCATTTTTTGTTGATCATCCATTTCACTTGTCCACTTGCATATTCGATCCTCTTTGGCTTGCATATTTAGCCGACATCTTTTCAAAATTAAATGAATTAAATCTATCCTTGCAAGATGCAGTTGTTAATATTTTCGTTGTATATGATAAAATTGAAGCTATGGTAAAAAAATTGAATTTCTGGATCCAATGCCTAGAAATGGGTGAGTTTTCTTGTTTCACTCTCTCTTAGTTTCACTTCTCTTACACTAAAGGTAGTTTTTTTATCAGAAAACTCAATGAAACTTGATGAAAGCGTTAAAAGAAATGTATGTGAGCATCTGCAACATCTTGAACTAACTTTTGACGAGTATTTTCCTAATAGGCGTAACGTCCCTCTCTCAAACAACTGGATACGCAATCCTTTTGAAGGAAATCCATGCTTAGAGAACACCCTGACATTACCTGAAAAGGAAATGCTCATCGAGTTATCCTGTGATAATTCATTGAAAACTACCTTTAAAGAGCTCTCGTTAATTGACTTCTGGCTCAGTGTAAGAAATGACTATACCGTTTTGTCCAAAAAAGCAATTCGAATTTTGTTACCATTTTGTACAACATATTTGTGCGAGAAAGGATTTTCCTCCTATACTTATCTCTAAGATAAATACCGAAGCAGATTGAATGCAGAGCCTGATTTAAGACTCAAACTGTCAGACATTGAACCAAACTTTCAGTTTCTTTGTTCCGTCAAACAGCCACAAATATCGCATTAAGGATTTTTTCCCCAATTTAAAGTATGCTTAAAAAAATAGTTGGTTTATAAAACTTCTTCTTTATAATTTTTCTTGTAGATGTAGTTTTAACTTTTTATTAATGTTTGCACTTAATGATATTTTACAATTATATTTTTGTTTATTGCAATCAAATGCTGCAAAAAATGGAAAGCAAACATGCTGTTTTTTTATTGTTTCTTACATGTTACTAATTTCAACATCAGGGGGTTCGCGAACTTTTTTGCCTGTTCCAAGGGGTTCGCAAAGAGAAAAAGGTTGGGAACCGCTGCTGTAGCGTATACTGTAGCGTGTTTAGTAGTTATCTATATTCAGTGTTGCAAGTGCAGCACTGAATATAGGTAACTACTAAAAATGTCAACTTATAATTAGAACAATTGCCTCATTAAATAAAAGTTTCAATGAATAATCTCAACAACAAACAACACAGCAAACTCCCAATCATCCACGTATTAGGGTGGCACAGTGACCATGGATAAGCGAATTTGCAGATAATCCGCAAAATAGGTGAAAAATTGATACTTGTGTATGCAATAGCATAACAAGATCAATAACATTCGACAGTGTAAAAAGCAGCGGATAATCCATTTGCAGATAATTGGGAGTTTATTTAAAGAAGTTTTAAAGCAAAATATATCTCAAAACTTAATGTTTCACACTGTTCACTATATCAGCACATCATATCAGCATGTACAATATAATTAGCATACTAAGCTTGTTACTTACATCAAATTCAGCTGGTACAAGGTTTTTGCTATATGACAGTGTCTCTTGAATTAAAGTTCTTAAAATATATCCTTTGTGTCCTCTAACCTAAATAGAATTTTTAAAAAAATTATGATAGAAAATAGATTATTTTTTAATGAAATAATGAATTATGGATTATTGATATAGATAGAAATATATTTACCATGAAAACACTTAACACAAAAAGTCAGTTAAGAGGATGCGACATAGTGGACTGGACAGCACACTGTGCAATTGAATACATATCAATTTTAATCATCTGACTGCTCAATTTGTGAACCAAAATCTCTTATTTTTTTTCTCAGTTGATCTTCAAGGGCAACCACTTTTATCTCTATCAGAATACTGTTCGTTTTCCTAAGCCGAGACTAAGCGCCAATTTGCGCATGCGTCAGGTCTGCTGTGATTTTATCAAAATAGGGAGGGAAACCCGGAAGTAAAAGGTGGAAAATAAGGTGTTCAAAGACCGCAAGTGCGAGATGTAAGTGCCCATCCTCAACCTATAGCCCCTTTTTGAAATGGAATCTTTTCTGAGTGGTAGTCTTTGCTTGAGAACGGACAGTACTTACTAGTGGCACAATTTAGTAGAGAACTGACATCTATTGGCCAAAATATAAATTAAAACGTAAAATACTGTACGTAATTTATACTAGTGGTTAAACAAGGAAAAATGGGATGCATTCTTCAGTATAAGAAAATACATGCCCGCCGAAATCAAAGGAGGAGCAAATTTTGCTACATTTGAGTTGCTCATGGAAACTGCAGGATAATCAGCTAGAGAGTAAACACTTTTCACTCCAGGGTCCCTCGTACCTACCACTATTTGTGGTTTAACCAGTTGCAACCCTGAAGGCAGCTCTGATTTTTTGTTTGAGACCAGAAGTCCAGCAATACCTGGTCCAGCACCCCCAGAGGTATCGTTTCTCTTGGAGGACTTAGTAACCAAGAGCATATTTAACGCTCCCCAGTCATCAATAATGAAGACGGTGGATCTTCGATCGGCTAGGATCGAACTTGGGACCCTCTGGTCACAAGTCTGATGCCTTACCGATCAGGTCACCATGCCTCCCGCTAGAGCAGCTGTTCCCAACCCATGGGCCGAATAGCGTGTTACTGGGTCGCAGACACTGGTTAAGAATCTGAAACATCAAGATAAATCTTGGGGCTTCAATTTATGTTTTTTGCACACTCACTTACTAGATGTCCGTCACTCACTCATATGCTTTCCCTGGCTCATAGCCTATAAGGAACTTTAAGATTTTTCACATTTCTTAGGAACTTTCTCATTTAATTGGAGATGAAATCTAATGCATCAGAAACTCCTTAAAGAAAATTGTCAAAGAAACTACTATCAGCTTCAAGCTTCAAGTTAAAAGTGCTCCTCCTTTGTTGAACTGGCATGACCAAACAGTGAGTTGAGACTTTTTGAGGGACTTTTCTACAATATATCTATTTGACTTTTGCCCTATGA